>NC_057808.1:19131090-19133590 GCF_018294505.1 Triticum aestivum | reverse complement strand
ATGAAAGAAGTTGGTTGATACTTATGTGATCGTGAGAGGATCACTGTGGTATCGTGGATACCGACTCGTTGGATATTTGGGGTGTTATGCGAGAGTCAAGGGTAAAGATCAAGCTCCTTGTGGTCATGTATGATTACTACGGTATTGTTAATACCAAGCTTGATTGGATCCTGAGATGATCGTGTGATGTCCGTGATGGTAAGTGATACATGTGGTGGTTACGATGTAACCCGAACAGAGTAAGTTGGTGCATGATAGTTCATCATGTGGCATGCTAGTCTCATCATGTTCATATGTTTATGCCATGCTCGTATTGTTCTAGATGTATCATCTTGCCCATGCTATGGTTGATCTGATAGAATCATGTTAATCATTGCTTAATAATCTATAATTGCCATGCTATTGCTTGTCTTGATTGCTTTGGTTGCTGTGAGCTTGCAAGTACATTCAATGTACTGACCTGGCGTGTCATGCCAGTTTGTAGGTCATGCCAGATATGATTGCTTGTTTGCCGTGGACCCCTTGTTTGCGCTCTTGGATAAGCGTTCCAGCCAGAGTCCCTGCGGACTGGAGTTCACCGCCGTCGTCGCTTTTCCGCTACCAGTAGTCATTCCGCTACATCGTGTTGTTCTGCTGCTTGCTTGGAGCAACTGTGGCAGGTGTATTGTCGCCGTGCCGAAGTAATCCAATTGTACCCATATAGATTTTAATAAAGAGCTGATTTGTTCTATGCTAAGCAATGCCGTATTCCAGAAGACTTCTCCTCGATCTCTGGGCTGGAATACGGGGCGTTCCGGTTTCTCTGAGCCGGGGTGCCACATTGCACATGCATGGCTTAATCTTTGAGACAAGCATATGACTGCTGGCAGGATCAACCAGGTAGCACGTCCTTGGTGACGCGCAGCACGACCATCGTCCTACGCTTCCACTTTCGTGGAAACTCAGAGGAAACAGCCAGGCCGGTTGTCGCTCTTGAGCGGCACAGCTCATCCTCCTTGAGGACCGGCGCAGAGAGTCACACACGTAACTGTGTAGAGGTAGAGGCAACTCCTGTTCCGGTTGTTCTCAATTCAGAGAGCTTTGGGTCGGGTCGAGGCAACCGAAAGGGCCACGACCCTTTATCGTTAGCAGCATCCGAGACCAAAAGCGGGAGCGAGGTTGCCTTGATAGCAGCAGGCACGTAACATGCCAGCGCCACGAGGCAATGCCGCAAGCGCTATTTGGCCGCGGCGGCACACCCAAACGGCGTCCGCCGCGAGGCAACAATTATCCGAAGCACCACATCCCGTAGGTCGGGTACTAGCACGCAAGCACTCTTAATCCAGCGATTCGAAGCCACACGAGGGACGAGACATGGCGCCGGTAGTCGGCTGTAGTACAACAGGGGATCTACCGGCAGACACGGGTCCAAAGCTACTCATGCGTTTAGTAGCCAACAAGCGGTCAAACCAACCAAGCCTCCGCCCGTGCAGAGCATGGTAGGATCGCTTGCACGAAGGCGTCCTGCAAGGCCAAATCACGCGTGTGTCACACCCGCAGCAATAAAGTTACGGATGCAACGATTTTCCGAAGTCAACTTAATCGGGACGTCGGTGCAACGTTATCCGACGGTCTTATCGTGCACGAAACGGGCTACTTTCCTGTTTCCCGAGCCGCATTCGGCTGTTGGGTCAGAATTTCACTTTAGACGTACAGGGGACCGGGCCAGCGATGACGTTGCCCCCGGGGCACAATGGTTTTCCGGAGGCGACATTCGAGGGACACCGTTGCGACTATTTACCGTCGGTCGAATCGTGTACGTAACGGGGTACTTTCCTGTTTCCCGAGCCACGTTCGGATGTAGGGTCAGGAATTCTCACGAGACGTACACGGGACCGGGCCAGCACCTTCGTGATGGCATAACGACGGGACATCCGAGGCAACGTTGGGAAAGGATGGGCATACGAGAAAACAAGTGTTTTTCCTAAGAAAAACCACCCGTGTTCCGTACGCCCACCAGGAAGGACCCCTCCTCCCTACTATACCCGAGGGTTTTAGCCCCCATTGGGAACCCTGCCCTTCAGTTTGTGAAGGAGGGGTACACTGTTTTGAAACACTGCCGTGGCAGCGTTTTTCTGCCATGAGACATGTTTTCGCTGCCATGGCACCGTTTCTTGACCATCATTAGCTAGTTTTGACCCGGTTTCCATGGCGTATGGGCCTTATATCTCCCGGACCACTCGTACCCGTTCACGTGTCCGTGTACGTGCATGGCCTCGTACGTGGGTTTGCCCAGTTTTCCATGGCGCGCGTCCAGTTCCGTCCACAACGGGCGTCAGCCAGTTTTTTCCGTGTCCACGTACAGCCCGTTCACGGTCCGTGTACGTGTGTGTGCCTCGTATGTGGTTTTGCCATGTTTTCCAGGGCGCGCGTCCGGTTTCGTCCACGATGGGCGTCGGCCCCTTTTTTCCCGTGTCCACGTACAGCTCGTTCACGGGTCCGCGTGCGTGTGTGTGCCTCG
>NC_057808.1:19113923-19126423 GCF_018294505.1 Triticum aestivum | reverse complement strand
ACACGAAGCAGTTGTGGGCGTAGATGTTGCCAATTCTTCTTGCCGCTACTAGTCTTATCTTGTTTCGGCGGTATTGTGGGATGAAGCGGCCCGGACCGACCTTACACGTAAGCTTACGTGACACAGGTTCCACCGACTGACACGCACTAGTTGCATAAGGTGGCTAGCGGGTGTCTGTCTCTCCCACTTTAGTCGGAACGGATTCGATGAAAAGGGTCCTTATGAAGGGTAAATAGAAAATGGCACATCACGTTGTGGTTTTACGTAGGTAAGAAACGTTCTTGCTAGAAACCTATTCAAGCCACGTAAAAACTTGCAACAACAATTAGAGGACGTCTAACTTGTTTTTGCAGCATGTGCTATGTGATGTGATATGGCCAGAAGATGTGATGAATGATATATGTGATGTATGAGATTGATCATATTCTTGTAATAGGAATCACGACTTGCATGTCGATGAGTATGACAACCGGCAGGAGCCATAGGAGTTGTCTTTATTATTTTGTATGACCTGCGTGTCATTGAATAACGCCATGTAAATTACTTTACTTTATTGCTAAACGCGTTGGCCATAGAAGTAGAAGTAATCGTTGGCGTGACAACTTCATGAAGACACAATGATGGAGATCATGATAATGGAGATCATGGTGTCATGCCGGTGACGAAGATGATCATGGTGCCCCGAAGATGGAGATCAAAGGAGCAAAATGATATTAGCCATATCATGTCACTATTTGATTGCATGTGATGTTTATCATGTTTTGCATCTTATTTGCTTAGAACGATGGTAGTAAGTAAGATGATCCCTTATAATAATTTCAAGAAAGTGTTCACCCTAACAGTGCACCGTTGCGAAGGTTCATTGTTGCGAAGATTCTAACGTTCGCATACAACGGGTGTTGACGAGCCTAGCATGTACAGACATGGCCTCGGAACACACGCAATACACTTAGGTTGACTTGACGAGCCTAGCATGTACAGACATGGCCTCGGAACACGGAGGACCGAAAGGTCGAGCAATAGTCGTATAGAAGATACGATCAACATGGAGATGTTCACCGATCTTGACTAGTCCGTCTCACGTGATGATCGGACACGGCCTAGTTAACTCGGATCATGTTTCACTTAGATGACTAGAGGGATGTCTATCTGAGTGGGAGTTCATTGAATAATTTGGTTATATGAACTTAATTATCATGAACTTAGTCTAAAATCTTTACAATATGTCTTGTAGATCAAATGGCCCACGTTGTCCTCAACTTCAACGCGTTCCTAGAGAAAACCAAGCTGAAAGATGATGGCAGCAACTATACGGACTGGGTCCGGAACCTGAGGATCATCCTCATAGCTGCCAAGAAAGATTATGTCCTAGAAGCACCGCTAGGTGAAGCACCAATCCCAGAGAACCAAGATGTTATGAACGCTTGGCAATCACGTGCTGATGATTACTCCCTCGTTCAGTGCGGCATCCTTTACAGCTTAGAACCGGGTCTCCAAAAGCGTTTTGAGAAACACAGAGCATATGAGATGTTCGAAGAGCTGAAAATGGTTTTCCATGCTCATGCCCGGGTCGAGAGATATGAAGTCTCCGACAAGTTCTTCAGCTGTAAAATGGAGGAAAATAGTTCTGTTAGTGAGCACATACTCAGAATGTCTGGGTTGCACAACCGCTTGTCTCAGCTGGGAGTTAATCTCCCGGATGACGCGGTCATTGACAGAATCCTTCAGTCGCTTCTACCAAGCTACAAGAGCTTTGTGATGAACTTCAATATGCAGGGGATGGAAAAGACCATTCCCAAGGTATATTCAATGCTGAAATCAGCGGAGGTGGAGATCAGAAAAGAACATCAAGTGTTGATGATGAATAAAACCACTAAGTTCAAGAAGGGCAAGGGCAAGAAGAACTTCAAGAAGGACGGCAAGGGAGTTGCCGCGCCCGGTAAGCCAGTTACCGGGAAGAAGTCGAAGAATGGACCCAAGCCTGAGACTAAGTGCTTTTATTGCAAGGGAAGTGGTCACTGGAAGCGGAACTGCCCCAAATACTTAGCGGACAAGAAGGCCGGCAACACCAAAGGTATATGTGATATACATGTAATTGATGTGTACCTTACCAGTACTCATAGTAGCTCCTGGGTATTTGATACCGGTGCGGTTGCTCATATTTGTAACTCAAAACAGGAACTGCGGAATAAACGGAGACTGGCAAAGGACGAGGTGACGATGCGCGTCGGGAATGGTTCCAAGGTCGATGTGATCGCCGTCGGCACGCTACCTCTGCATCTACCTACGGGATTAGTTTTAAACCTCAATAATTGTTATTTAGTGCCAGCTTTAAGCATGAACATTGTATCTGGATCTCGTTTAATTCGAGATGGCTACTCATTTAAATCCGAGAATAATGGTTGGTCTATTTATATGAGAGATATGTTTTATGGTCATGCCCCGCTGGTCAATGGTTTATTCTTGATGAATCTCGAACGTGATGTTACACATATTCATAGTGTGAATACCAAAAGATGTAAAGTTGATAACGATAGTCCCACATACTTGTGGCACTGCCGCCTTGGTCACATTGGTGTCAAGCGCATGAAGAAGCTCCATGCAGATGGACTTTTGGAGTCTCTTGATTACGAATCATTTCACACGTGCGAACCATGCCTCATGGGTAAGATGACCAAGATTCCGTTCTCCGGAACAATGGAGCGACCAACCAACTTATTGGAAATTATACATACCGATGTGTGCGGTCCAATGAGTGTTGAGGCTCGCGGAGGATATCGTTATGTTCTCACTCTCACTGATGACTTAAGTAGATATGGGTATGTCTACCTAATGAAACACAAGTCAGAAACCTTTGAAAAGCTCAAGGAATTTCAGAGTGAGGTTGAGAATCAATGTGACTGGAAAATAAAATTCTTACGATCAGATCGTGGTGGAGAATATTTAAGGCACGAATTTGGTGCGCACTTAAGGAAATGTGGAATCGTTTCACAACTCACGCCGCCTGGAACACCTCAGCGAAACAGTGTGTCCGAACGTCGTAATCGCACTCTATTGGATATGGTGCGATCTATGATGTCTCTTACCGATTTACCGCTCTCATTTTGGGGCTATGCTTTAGAGACTGCTGCATTAACTTTAAATAGGGCTCCGCCGAAATCCGTTGAGACGACACCGTATGAATTATGGTTTGGGAAGAAATCTAATCTGTCGTTTCTAAAAGTTTGGGGATGCGATGCTTATGTCAAGAAACTTCAACCTGAACAGCTCGAACCCAAGTCGGAAAAATGCTTCTTCATAGGATACCCTAAGGAAACCATTGGGTATACCTTCTACCTTAGATCCGAAGGCAAGATCTTTGTTGCCAAGAACGGGTCCTTTCTGGAGAAGGAGTTTCTCTCGAAAGAATTGAGTGGGACGAAAGTGGAACTTGATGAGGTGATAGTCACCCCTTCCGAACTGGAAAGTAGCGCAGCGCGGGAAGATGTTCCTGTGGTGCCCACACCGACTAGGGAGGAAGTTAATGATGATGATCATGAAGCTTCGGATGAAGTTACTACTGAACTTCGTAGGTCCACAAGGACACGTTCCGGACCAGATTGGTACGACAACCCTGTCCTGGAAATCATGTTGTTAGACAACGGTGAACCTTCGAACTATGAAGAAGCGATGGCGGGCCCGGATTCCGACAAATGGCTAGAAGCCATGAAATCCGAGATAGGATCCATGTATGAAAACAAAGTATGGACTTTTGACTGACTTGCCCGATGATCGGCGAGCCATAGAAAACAAATGGATCTTTAAGAAGAAGACAGACGCGGATGGTAATGTGACCATCTATAAGGCTCGACTTGTCGCTAAGGGTTATCGACAAGTTCAAGGGGTTGACTACGATGAGACTTTCTCACCCGTAGCGAAGCTGAAGTTCGTCCGAATCATGTTAGCAATTGCCGCATACTATGATTATGAGATATGGTTGATGGACGTCAAAACGGCATTCCTTAATGGCTTCCTTAAGGAAGAATTTATATGATGCAGCCGGAAGGTTTTGTCGATCCTAAGAATGCTAACAAAGTATGCAAGCTCCAGCGCTCAATCTATGGGTTGGTGCAAGCATCTCGGAGTTGGAACATTCGCTTTGATGAGATGATCAAAGCGTTTGGGTTTACGCAGACTTATGGAGAAGCCTGTGTTTACAAGAAAGTGAGTGGGAGCTCTGTAGCATTTCTCATATTATATGTGGATGACATACTATTGATGGGAAATGATATAGAATTCTTGGAAAGTATAAAGGCCTATTTGAATAAGTGTTTTTCAATGAAGGACCTTGGAGAAGTTGCTTATATATTAGGCATCAAGATCTATAGAGATAGATCAAGACGCCTCATTGGTCTTTCACAGAGTACGTACCTTGACAAGATATTGAAGAAGTTCAATATGGATCAGTCCAAGAAGGGGTTCTTGCCTGTATTGCAAGGTGTGCAATTGAGCACGGCTCAATTCCCGACCACGGCAGAAGATAGAGAAAAGATGAGTGTCATCCCCTATGCCTCGGCCATAGGGTCTATTATGTATGCCATGCTGTGTACCAGACCTGATGTAAACCTTGCCGTAAGTTTGGTAGGAAGGTACCAAAGTAATCCCGGCATGGAACACTGGACAGCGGTCAAGAATATCCTAAAGTACCTGAAGAGGACTAAGGATATGTTTCTCGTTTATGGAGGTGACGAAGAGCTCGTCGTAAGGGTTACGTCGACGCTAGCTTCGACACAGATCTGGATGAGTCGAAGGCACAAACCGGATATGTGTATATTTTGAATGGAGGAGCAGTAAGCTGGTGCAGTTGCAAGCAAAGCGTCGTGGCGGGATCTACATGTGAAGCGGAGTACATGGCAGCCTCGGAGGCAGCACAGGAAGCAGTCTGGATGAAGGAGTTCATTACCGACCTAGGGGTGATTTCCAATGCGTCGGGCCCAATGACTCTCTTTTGTGGCAACACTGGAGCTATTGCCCTTGACAAGGAGCCTAGGTTTCACAGGAAGACCAGGCATATCAAGTGTCGCTTCAACTCCATTCGTGAAAGTGTTGAAAATGGAGACATAGATATTTGTAAAGTACATACGGACCTGAATGTAGCAGATCCGTTGACTAAACCTCTCCCTAGAGCAAAACATGATCAACACCAGGACGCAATGGGTGTTCGATTCATCACAATGTAACTAGATTATTGACTCTAGTGCAAGTGGGAGACTGTTGGAAATATGCCATAGAGGCAATAATAAATGGTTATTATTATATTTCTTTGTTCATGGTAATTGTCTATTGTTCATGCTATAATTGTGTTATCCGGAAATCGTAATGCATATGTGAATACATAGACCACAACGTGTCCCTAGTAAGCCTCTAGTGACTAGCTCGTTGATCAACAGATAGTCATGGTTTTCTGACTATGGACATTGGATGTCATTGATAACGGGATCATATCATTAGGAGAATGATGTGATGGACAAGACCCAATCCTAAGCATAGCTCAAAGATCGTGTAGTTCGTTTGCTAGAGCTTTTCCAATGTCAAGTATCTTCTCCTTAGACCATGAGATCGTGCAACTCCCGGATACCGTAGGAGTACATTGGGTGTGCCAAACGTCACAACGTAACTGGGTGACTATAAAGGTACACTACGGGTATCTCCGAAAGTGTCTGTTGGGTTGGCATGGATCGAGACTGGGATTTGTCACTCCGTATGACGGAGAGGTATCTCTGGGCCCACTCGGTAATGCATCATCATAATGAGCTCAATGTGACTAAGCCGTTAGTCACAAGATCATACATTGCGGTACGAGTAAAGAGACTTGCCGGTAATGAGATTGAACAAGGTATTGGGATACCGACGATCGAATCTCGGGCAAGTAACATACCGATTGACAAAGGGAATTGTATACGGGATTGATTGAATCCTCGACATCGTGGTTCATCCGATGAGATCATCGTGGAACATGTGGGAGCAAACATGGGTATCCAGATCCCGCTGTTGGTTATTGACCGTAGAGGCGTCTCGGTCATGTCTGCATGTCTCCCGAACCCATAGGGTCTACACACTTAAGGTTCGGTGACGCTAGGGTTGTAGAGATATGAGTATGCGGAAACCCAAAAGTTGTTCGGAGTCCCGGATCCCGGACGTCGCGAGGAGTTCCGGAATGGTCCGGAGTTGAAGAATTATAAATAGGAAGTCAAGTTTCGGCCACCGGGAAAGCTTCGGGGGTCACCGGTATTGTACCGGGACCACCAGAAGGGTCCCGGGGGTCCACCGGGTGGGTCCACCTATCCCGGAGGGCCCCATGGGCTGAAGTGGGAAGGGAACCAGCCCTTAGTGGGCTGGGGCGCCCCCCATGGGCCTCCCCCCTGCGCCTAGGGTTGGAAACCCTAGGGTGGGGGGGGCGGCCCACTTGCCTTGCGGGGCAAGTCTCCCCCCTGGCCGCCGCCCCCCCATGCAGATGGGTCTCGGCCGGCGCCCCCCTTACCATGGGGCCTATATAAAGGGGGGGAGGGAGGGCAGCAGTACTACAGCCTTTGGCGCCTCCCTCCTCCCCTGCAACACCTCTTCCTCTCGCAGAAGCTCGGCGAAGCCCTGCCGAGATCCCGCTACATCCACCACCACGCCGTCGTGCTGCTGGATCTCCATCAACCTCTCCTTCCCCCTTGCTGGATCAAGAAGGAGGAGACGTCGCTGCTCCGTACGTGTGTTGAACGCGGAGGTGCCGTCCGTTCGACACTCGGTCATCGGTGATTTGGATCACGGCGAGTACGACTCCATCAACCCCGTTCATTGGAACGCTTCCGCTCGCGATCTACAAGGGTATGTAGATGCACTCCTTTCCCCTCGTTGCTAGTATACTCCATAGATGGATCTTGGTGAGCGTAGGAAAATTTTAAAATTCTGCTACGATCCCCAACAATTGTTCCATTGGCCACATGCTGTTCACCTTGGAGACCTGATGCGGTTATGAGTACGACCGGGCGTGAACGGTACTCGGTCATCCGGATTTTCATGGGCCTCCGGGGGCGCACCGGACACCGCGCGACGTGCCGTGCTCTTCCAGCCACTGGACCCTACCTCCGGCTGAACCGTTTCCAGGGTTGGCAGGCCCTTAATTAGAAAAGATAACTCGTCCCGAGGCCCCCGCCGGCGTCTCCGGACTTCCTAGCGTCGCGGTCAACCACCACATCCCGGCTCGGGAAATCATAACCCAATTCCCTTTCGGGGGATGCGTGTGATCGCTCTATCTGCCGGGGTTACCCCGTCCCTCAGGATCAGCTTACCCATGTGCAAGTGCCATTCACATGGAACCTTCCTCCTCTTCGGCCTTCAAAGTTCTCATTTGAATATTTGCTACTACCACCAAGATCTGCACCGACGGCCGCTCTGCCCGGGCTCGCGCCCCGGGTTTTGCAGCGGCCGCCGCGTCCTCCTACTCATCGGGGCATGGCGCTCGCCCAGATTGCCAGGTGTTGGTCGCGCACTTCAGCACCATCCATTTTCGGGGCTAGTTGATTCGGCAGGTGAGTTGTTACACACTTCTTAGCGGATTTCGACTTCCATGACCACCGTCCTGCTGTCTTAATCGACCAACCCCCTTGGTGGGTTCTAGGTTAGCACATAGTTGGGCACCGTAACCCGACTTCCGGTTCATCCCGCATCGCCAGTTCTGCTTACCAAAAATGGCCCACTTGGAGCACCCGATTCCGTGGCACGGCTCACCGAAGCAGCCACGCCATCCTACCTATTTAAAGTTTGACAATAGGTCGAGGAAGTTGCGTCCCCAATGCCTCTAATCATTGGCTTTACCTGATAGAACTCATAATGGGCTACAGCTATCCTGCGTGAAACCTCGGAGGGAACCAGCTACTAGATGGTTCGATTAGTCTTTCGCCCTATACCCAAGTTAGACGAACGATTTGCACGTCAATATCGCTTCGAGCCTCCACCAGAGTTTCCTCTGGCTTCGCCCCGCTCAGGCATAGTTCACCATCTTTCGGGTCCTGGCAGGCGTGCTCCAACTCGAACCCTTCACGGAAGATCAGGGTCGGCCAGCGGTGCAGCCCGTGAGGGCGTCCCGCTAGCCAGCTTCCCTGCGCAACCCAGGTTTCAGAACCCGTCGACTCGCACACACGTCAAACTCCTTGGTCCGTGTTTGAAGACGGGTTGGATGCGGATCCCGCACGCCGTTGC
Organism: Triticum aestivum; assembly: GCF_018294505.1. NCBI lineage: Eukaryota > Viridiplantae > Streptophyta > Magnoliopsida > Poales > Poaceae > Triticum > Triticum aestivum. The sequence goes on along the minus strand of NC_057808.1, from coordinate 19,118,194 downwards.
AGCGCAGTGCTCCGAGGGACACGCCTTTCGGCGTGCGGGGTCCGGGCGCACTGACGACGGCTAGCGGGGACACCTAGGGCCCCCGAGCATTAGCCGCCGACGCGGCCGACAACAGTCCACACCCCGAGCCTAGCGACGGACCAGCAAGAGTCATTCCGCATAAGGCCGGGGCGCGTCGCCGGCCCCCATCCGCTTCCCTCCCGACAATTTCAAGCACTCTTTGACTCTCTTTTCAAAGTCCTTTTCATCTTTCCCTCACGGTACTTGTTCGCTATCGGTCACTCGCCTGTATTTAGACTTGGACGGAGTCTACCGCCCGATTTGGGCTGCATTCCCAAACAACCCGACTCGTTGACGGCGCCTCGTGGGGCGACAGGGTCCGGGCCGGACGGGGCTCTCACCCTCCCAGGCGCCCCTTTCCAGGGGACATGAACCCGGTCCGTCGCTGAGGACGCCTCTCCAGACTACTATTCGGACCGCACAACCGCCAGATTCTCAAGCGGGGCTGCTCCCGGTTCGCTCGCCGTTACTAGGGGAATCCTTGTAAGTTTCTTCTCCTCCGCTTATTTATATGCTTAAACTCAGCGGGTAGTCCCGCCTGACCTGGGGTCGTGGTCGAAGCGACGTGCGCTTCGTTTGCTGGGTCGTTCTTAGGCCATAATTCCGGCTGCGCATCGGACGCACTGCGTTGATAAAGCGAGGATGCCCACCATGCGCTGTGTCCGGCGCGGTACACCGGCACCCTTGTCTTCGGTCCACCGCCCCTTGCGAGACGAGGGACCAGATGCCGCATCCCGATTCCCGATGAGGGTGGTTGGGAGCATGTTTTGGCGTGATGCCCATGCAGGCGTGCCCTCGGCCGAGTGGCCTCGGGCACAACTTGCATTCAAAGACTTGATGGTTTGCGGGATTCTGCAATTCACACCAGGTATTGCATTTCGCTACGTTCTTCATCGATGCGAGAGCCGAGATATCAGTTGCCGAGAGTTGTGTGGATTAAATAGTTTGCAAGACAAGGGACGGCTAGCAAGCTAGCCATGCCCCCGGGTTAGGTGTAACACCCACGATGCGGCTATATCTCCCACGTGTCGAGGCACGACTTAGAGGCATAACCGCATAGTGGTTTTATCGCAAGAAGGGTCATCTTCACACAATCCCATGTAATGAACAAGAATGGGATAAAGAGTTGGCTTACAATCACCACTTCACACAATACATAAATATAATTCATACATCATCCAAAATACAAACATCTAGACCGACTACGGTCAAGATCCAGATGAAAATAAGACAACCCCAAATGCTAGATCCCCGATCGTCCCAACTGGGCTCCACTACTGATCATCAGGAAAAGACACATAGTAACGACCACGTTCCTCATCGAACTCCCACTTGAGATCGATCCCATCATCTGCACTGGCATCGTCGGCACTTGCAACTGTTTTGGTAGAATTTGTGAGTCACGAGGACTCAGCAATCTCACACCCGCGAGATCAAGACTATTTAATCTTATAGGAAAGTATGGTGTAGTGAGGTGGAGCTGCAGCGGCAATAAGCATATATGGTGGCTAACATACACAAAAGAGAGCGAGAAGAGAAGCAACGGAACGGTCGTCATCTAGCAATGACCAAGAAGTGATCCTGAACTCCTACTTACGTCATACATAACTCAGACCGTGTTCACTTCCCGGACTCCGCCGAGAAGAGACCATCACGGCTACACACGCGGTTGATGTATTTTAATTGGGTCAAGTGACAAGTTCTCTACAACCGGACATTAACAAATTCCCATCTGCCTCATAACCGCGGGCACGGCTTTCGAAAGATAATACCCTGGAGGGGTGTCCCAACTTAGCCCATCATAAGCTCTCACGGTCAACGAAGGATAAACCTTCTCCCGGAAAGACCCGATCAGTCTCGGAATCCTGGTTTACAAGACATTTCGACAATGGTAAAACAAGACCAGCAAAGCCACCCGAATGTGCCGACAAATCCCGATAGGAGCTGCACATATCTCGTTCTCAGGGCACACCGGATGAGACATCCTACGAGTAAAACCAGACCTCGAGTTTCCAAGAGGTGGCCCCGCAGTCTACTCAGTTCGGACCAACACTCGAAGGAGCACTGGCCCGGGGGGGTTAAAATAAGATGACCCTCGGGCTCGCGAAAACCCGGGGGAATGGCTGGAGGAGTTTTATTCAAGGCGAACTGTCAAGGGGGTCCCATAAATCACCCGACCGCGTAAGGAACGCAAACTCAAGGAACATAATCCCGGTATAACAGAAACTAGGGCGGCAAGAGTGGAACAAAACACCAGGCATAAGGCCGAGCCTTCCACCCTTTACCAAATATATAGATGCATTAATTAAATATATAGGGGCTGAGCAAAAGCGGTAACATAGCCAAACAACGGTTTGCTAGGAAAGGATTGTTAGAGGCTGACATGGCAATATGGGAGACATGATATAGCAAGTGATAGGTAATGCGGCATGGCAATAGAGCGAACAACTAGCAAAGCAAAGATAGAAGTGATTTCGAGGGGTGGTCATCTTGCCTGCAAGGTTCTCAGATTTGTCAAAATCTTGATCCTCGTAAGCGTACTCGACAGGTTCCTCGTTCACGAACTTGTCTCCCAGCTCTACCCAAGACAAGAACACAAGCAACGGAACCACAATCAATCACGAGAAGTGCACAAGCAACATGATGCAAAACATGTATGATATGCGAGATATGATATGCGATGCATATGCGTGCTCCGGAAGGAAAATGATGAACAAGGTAGTAACTTGGCAAACCAAGCATGCCACTGGAAAGATGAGATGATTTCGGTCGAAATCGATATAAAGATCACCGAAAACGGTTGCACGGTTTGCAAATGGCAATCAAAACAAGAATGACACGAATCTGCGATTAACAGCATGATAGCACTTAAAATGCAACAAGTAACAATGCTACGGCACTCCAACATAGCAACAAAGCATATGACAGTAATCTACAGGAGATGCTTGACAAAATATGAACACTGAGCTACGGCTAGATCACAACATAACAAGCATGGCAAAAGAGCAAAAGATAACAGGTTCACAGACTTGGTGAAATTACTGGACATGGCAGAAACAGCATCAGGTAGCAATGTTCAGAGCACGAAATCAACATGCTACAAGAAATTAACGTGGCAAAACAAGGCATGGCAGTATTCAACTAAATGCATATGAAAAAAGTACCTTACTGACCATAAGCCAAAAAGGACTAGAAGATATGATGTAAAGCATGTAAACATAGCAAGTTTCGTTATCAGGTTTCAGACTTGGCAGAAAACAGAGCATGGCAGAAATAATGATATGAAGGCATCTTGGTGAGCTTGATGCACTTTCCACAAAGCAATGCATGACAAAAAAAAGCATACCTACAGCAAGATGGCATGTTTATGAAGCTAACCATGGCAAGAACAAGAGCATAGCATGTACGGATCAACAACAACAAGCTTGGCAACATAGCATATCATTTTAAGAATCTGCCAGAAATATTTTATAGCAAAAGTACAGCAAGATTGTCTCATGCTATGGCACTCCATAATTGCTAACAAGGTCAGGAATGGATCAATTACAACCATATATACAAAACAGACTTCTGAACATCTCCAAAATGTGCATGGATCTCTCTGTAGCATCAAGTTTACATGGCAACAAAATAACAGCAGACAAGGACTTAGAGAAATCACTAAGTCCCTGAAATCAGAAACATTACGGGGCCAAGTTTGCATGCTTGTTCTAGTCACCACAGAGATCACAAAAACACATGTCATACACCACTGCAAAGATGGCATGGCATACAACAAAACACATGTAGAGCTCATGCCCAAAAGATGCACAGATTAAATGATACAAAAATGACAAATCTCCAAGTTCTGATAAGAACCAGCAGATAACAGCAACTAACACTGTTGGAACAGAGATTTGGGCATCAAGATGGCATCTAATGAACATGGTGCAATTGAACAAAATGTAGAGCATCACGAGACGAACAATTTGACATATTACAAGCGCGAATCGGAGCTATGCACAGTGAGTCATGCAATGATGAACATGGGCAAATGCTGTAAAATATCAATGACTTAAGAGAAAAAAAAAAGAGGGGGAGAGGTCAACGCACTGTTCGGGCGATCCAGATCTAGCCCGATGGCTCGATGGCCGGCGACGGGAGAGAAGAGGGAGGCGGCGGTCGGCGTTGGAGGGAGAGGAGGCGAGGCGACGGCGGGGAGGGGCGCCGGG
>NC_057808.1:19109503-19113406 GCF_018294505.1 Triticum aestivum | reverse complement strand
GCGGGCCCGCGCTGGGCTCGACTGGCTTCGGCGGTGGCGGCGGCGGGCGGCTGACGTGGCGGCCTGTGAGTGGGCGAGAGCGGCGGCAGGTTTGCGTCCGGCGCGAGGGATTTTTTTAGGGTTAGACTACATTCGTTTTTCGGGAGGGTCACATATTTATAGGTAGAGGGAGCTAGGAGAGTCCAAATGAGGTGCGGTTTTCGCCCACACGATCGTGATCGAACGACGTAGAGCATGGAAGAGAGTTTGGTGCGTTTTGGGCTGGTTTTTAGGGGGGTTTTGCTGCAACACACAAAAAGCATCTGCGGTTACCCGGTTAACCGTTGGAGTACCAAACGACCTCCAAATGGAACGAAACTTGACCGGTGGTCTACCGGTGGTATACCAAGGCCACTTGAAAAGCTCGGTCCATTCCAAGAACGTTAGACACCCGCTCACGAAAGAAAACAAGAGGGGTGCACCGGAGGAGATAGGAGCACCGGATTGCAAAACGGACAACGGGGAAAATGTTCGGATGCATGAGACAAACACGTATGCAAATGCAATGCACATGATAACATGATATGTCATGCATGACATGAACAAACAGAAAAAACGAAAAACAAAACCCGACCACGAAGGAAATATCATATCACATAGCCGAAAATGGCAAGAGTTGGAGTTACAAATATGGAAAGTTACATGCGGGGTGTTACAACACTCCACCACTACGAGAGGATCTCGTCCCGAGATCTAGGACTGAAAGAACTCCGGATATTCGGAACGGAGATGGTCCTCGCGTTCCCAGGTGGCTTCCTGGTCGGAATGGTGCGACCAGTTCACTTTCAGGAATTTGATTGACTTGTTGCGAGTCTTGCGCTCAGTTTCTTCAAGAATAGCAACGGGGTGCTCATGATAAGACAGATCTTCTTGGAGGTCAATCTCTTCAAAGTTGATAGTGCGCTCAGGCGTCTTGAAGCACTTGTGGAGCTGTGACACGTGGAACACATCGTGCACGTTCGCGAAGTTGGAAGGAAGCTCAAGTTGATAGGCGAGGTCGCCTCTTTTGCCAATGATCTTGAAAGGACCCACGTATCTAGGGGCAAGCTTCCCTTTGATACCAAAGTGACGAGTGCCTTTCATTGGCGAGACGCGAAGGTAGACATGGTCTCCGATCTCGAAAGCCAAATCACGGTGCTTACTATCATAGTAACTCTTCTGGCGCGATTGCGCGGCTTTGAGATTTTCACGGATGACTTTACACATTTCTTCAGCTTCAGTGATTAAGTCATTGCCAAGAAGTTGGCGTTCACCAGTCCCTGACCAATTGAGAGGAGTACGGCACTTTCTGCCATAGAGAATCTCGAATGGGGCCTTGCCCGAACTTGCTTGGAAGCTGTTGTTGTAGGAGAATTCAGCATATGGAAGACAATCTTCCCATTTCATGCCAAAGGAAATGACACAAGCCCTGAGCATATCTTCAAGAATTTGATTGACTCGCTCGACTTGGCCACTAGTTTGAGGATGGAAAGCTGTGCTGAAGCGAATATTTGTGGCCATGGCCTTCTGGAAGGAGTCCTAGAACTTAGAGGTGAAGATGCTTCCACGATCTGAAGAAATCAATTGTGGAATGCCGTGCAAGGAGACAAATCTGGAGGTGTATAGCTCTGCCAACTGAGCTGCTGTGATGGATTCTTTGATTGGAAGGAAATGAGCCACTTTAGAAAGCTTGTCGATGACGACGAAGATAGCATCATTTCCGCGCTTGGACTTTGGAAAACCAGTCACGAAGTCCATTTCGATATGATCAAACTTCCATTCTAGGATAGCAAGAGGTTGGAGGAGACCAGCTGGTCGTTGGTGTTCTGCTTTCACTCTTCGGCAGACATCACATTCATACACGAATTGAGCAATTTCTCGCTTCATTGGAGTCCACCAATACGACTGCTTGAGGTCATGATACATCTTCGTACTTCCAGGATGAATGGACAGAAGAGAATTGTGCGCCTCGTTCATAATGACTTTCCTTAGATCACCTTTAGGAACCACAATCCGGTCCTCGAAGAATAAGGTGTCTCTGTCATCAATGCGATAGCACTTGTATTTGGAAAGGCCCTTGTCGATACCACGTTTAACCTTCTTCACCATGGCATCAAGAAGTTGTGCCTCACGAATTTGATCTTCCAAAGTAGGAGAGACTATGAGATTGGCAAGAAAGCCTTGAGGAACAACTTGGAGATTCAGCTTGCGGAAAGCTTCACAAAGTTCCGATTGGAATGGCTTGAGAATTAGGCTGTTGCAATAAGCCTTCCTACTTAAAGCATATGCAATGACATTTTCCTTGCCTGGAGTATATTCAATACTCGGATTGTACTCTTGAATCATTTCGACACATCGAGTCTGCCTGAGGTTGAGGTTGGGCTGAGTGAATATGTACTTGAGACTCTTGTGATCGGTGAAAATGTCCACTTGTCTTCCCAACAAGAGATGTCTCCACGTTATTAATGCATGGACAACTGCCACCAACTCAAGATCGTTAGTGGGGTAGTTATTCTCATTGGGCTTCAACTGACGAGAGGTATAGGCCACAACTTTCTTCTCTTGCATTAACACAGCACCGAGACCTTGGAGAGAAGCATCACAGAAAACTTCAAATGGCTTGGATTCATCAGGAGGAGTCAAGACAGGAGCTGTGACTAGTTTCTCTTTGAGAGTGTTGAAAGCAACATCACATTCAGGAGACCAGACATAATTCACATGCTTCTGGAGGAGGTTGGAAAGAGGCTTTGCAATCTTGGAGAAATTCTCAACGAATCTTCGGCAATAGCTTGCAAGACCAAGAAAACTGCGGAGCTGCTTGACATTCTGAGGAGGTTCCCAATTCACAATTGCGGACACCTTCTCGGGGTTAACAGCGATGCCCTTGGCAGAGATGATGTGACCAAGGAAAAGAACTTCATCGAGCCAAAACTCACATTTTGAGAACTTCGCATAGAATTGATACTCTCTGAGCTTGTCGAGCACCAATCGCAAATGTTTGGCATGATCCTTCTTATTCTTGGAGAAAACCAAGATATCATCGAGATACACCAGGACGAATTCATTGGTATAGGGGTTGAAGATGAAGTTCATCATCCGAGAGAAAACTGGAGGAGCATTGCCAAGGCCGAACGACACGACATTATATTCATAAGAACCAAAGCTTGTTCTGAATGCTGTCTTGGGAATATTGTAACACCCCGCATGTAACTTGCCATATTTGTAACTCCGACTCTTGCCATTTCCGGCTATGTGTTATGATTTTCCCTCCGTTGTCGGGTTTTGTCTTTCGTTTTGTATTTTGTCATGTCATGCATTTTCATATCATGTCATCATGTGCATTGCATTCGCATACGTGTTCGTCTCATGCATCCGAGCATTTTCCCCGTTGTCCGTTTTGCAATCCGGCGCTCCTATCTCCTTCGGTGCACCCCTCTTGTTTTCTTTCGTGTGCGGGTGACAAACTTTCTCGGAATGGACCGAGGCTTGTCAAGTGGCCTTAATATACCACCCGGAGACCACCGGTCAAGTTTCGTTCCATTTGGAGGTCGTTTGGTACTCCAACGGTTAACCGGGCATCCGCAAAGTCCATTTGAGTGTCCAGCAAAAACCCCCTCAAAAACCAGCCCAAAACCCACCAAACTCTCTTCCATGCTCTAGGTCGTTCGATCACGATCGTGTGGGCGAAAACCGCACCTCATTTGGAGCCTCCTAGCTCCCTCTACCTATAAATATGTGGACATCCCGAAATACATCTGCAGTCCAACCCTAGCTCGTTTCCCCCTCGCGCCGCCGTACGTGTCCGCCTCCGGCCGGACGCGTCCACTCCGCCCGACGCCGCCACGTGTCGCGCTGCCGTACGCCGTCGCCGCCGAGGCCCGCCGG
>NC_057808.1:19106740-19109024 GCF_018294505.1 Triticum aestivum | reverse complement strand
GGCCGGTCCCGCCGCGGCTCGCCCGCCGCCGCCGACCGCCTCCCCGCCGGCGCCGCGCCACCTCCGACGTCGCCTCGCCTCCTCCTTCCCCCGCCGATGGCCGCCGCTCCCTCTCTCTTCTCTCCCGCCGGCGAGTTCATTGGGCCCGATCGGATTTGGTGAGGAGCGTTGACTCCCGTAAGCCTAGAATATTTTCTAAGTCCTGAATTTTTCTCAGTATGTGCCTCTGTTCGTGATGCCATAACTCCTTGCATGTAGCTCCAATTCGCGCGTGTAATATGTCAAATTGTTCGTCTCGTGATGCTCTTCATTTTGTTCAATTGTACCATGTTCATTAGAGGTCATCTTGATGCCCAAATCTCTTTTGGAAGAGGTCTGGTTGCCGTTATTCTCTGGTTCTTATCAGAACTTGGAGATTTGTCATTTTTGTATCATTTAATCTGTGCATCTTATGAGCATGAGCTCTCTACATGTGTTTTGAAGTATGCCATGTCATCTTTCCAGTGGTGTGCTCCATGTATTTTTGTGATCTCTGTGGTGACTAGCACAAGCATGCAAATTAGGCCCCGTAATATTTCTGATTTCAGGGACAGTGATTTCTCGAAGTCCTTGTCAGCTGTTATTTTGTTGCCATATAAACTTGATGCTACAGAGAGATCCATGCATATTTTGGAGATGTTCAGTGAGGATGTTTTGTATCTATAGTTGTAATTGATCCATTCCTGCAATTTGTTGCAATTATAGAGTGCCATAGCATGACTCAATCTTGCTCTACTTTTGCTATAATATATTTCTGGCAGATTCTTAACATGATATGCAATTTTGCCAAGCTTATTGTAGTTGATCCATACATGCTATGCTTGTGTTCTTGCCATGTATAGCTTCATAAACATGCCATCTTGCTGTAGGTATGCTTGGTTTGTCATGCATTGCTCTGTAGTGAGTGCGTCAAGCTCACAAAGAGGCCTACATATTATTATTTCTGCCATGCTCTGTTTTCTGCTAACGGAACTTGCTATGTTTTACATGCTTGCCATCATATCTTCTGGTCCTTTTTGGCTTATGGTCAGTAAGAGACTTTTGTCATGTGCATTTAGTAGAATACTGCCATGCCTTGCTTTGCTATGTTAAGTTCCTGTAGCATGTTGATTTCGTGCTCTGAACATTGCTACCTGATGCTGTTTTCTTCCATGTCCAGTTCTGTCATGTGCATTTAGTCTGTGATCCTGTTATCTTTTGCACTTTTGCCATGCTTGTTTGAGCTTGTTATGCTATGAACTAGCCATAGCTCATTGTTCATCTTTTGTCAAGAATCTCCTGTAGTTAACTTCCATGTGCTTTTTTGCTACGTTGGGGTGCTGTAGCATTGTTGCTTGTTGCATTTTAAGTGCTATCATGCTGTTTATCGCAGATTCGTGTCATTCTTGTTTTGCTTGCCATTTGCAAACCGTGCATCCGTTTCCGGTGATCTTTATATCGATTTTGACCGAAATAATCTCATCTTTCCAGTGGCATGCTTGGTTTGCCAAGTTACTGCCATGTTCATCATTTTCCTTCCGGAGCACGCATATGCATCGCATATCAAATCTTGCATATCATACATGTTTTGCATCATGTTGCTTGCGCATTTCTCGTTTTTGATTGTGCTTCCGTTTGTTTGTGTTCTTGTCTTGGGTAGAGCCGGGAGACGAGTTCGTGAACGAGGAACCTGTCGAGTACGCTTACGAGGATCAAGCTTTCGACAACTCTGAGAACCTTGCAGGCAAGATGACCACCCCTCGAAATCACTTCTATCTTTGCTTTGCTAGTTGTTCGCTCTATTGCCATGCTCCGCTACCTATCACTTGCTATATCATGTCTCCCATTTTTCCATGTCCGCCTCTAACCATCCTTTCCTAGCAAACCGTTGTTTGGCTAAGTTACCGCTTTTGCTCAGCCCTTCTTATAGCGTTGCTAGTTGTAGGTCAAGTTGAAGCTTGTTCCATGTCGGAACATGGATATGTTGGGATATCACAATATCTCTTATTTAATTAATGCATCTATATATTTGGTAAAGGGTGGAAGGCTCGGCCTTATGCTTGGTGTTTTGTTCCACTCTTGCCGCCCTAGTTACTGAGATACCGGGATTATGTTCCTTGAGTTTGCGTTCCTTACACGGTCGGGTGATTTATGGGACCCCCTTGATAGTTCGCCTTGAATAAAACTCCTCCAGCAAGGCCCAACCTTGGTTTTACCATTTGCCACCTAAGCCTTTTCCCCCGGGTTTTCGCGAGCCCGAGGGTCA
>NC_057808.1:19064322-19106512 GCF_018294505.1 Triticum aestivum | reverse complement strand
TATCGGGATTTGTCGTCACATTCGGGCGGCTTTGCTGGTCCTGTTTTACCATTGTCGAAATGTCTTGTAAACCGGGATTCCGAGATGATCGGGTTTTTCCGGGAGAAGGTTTATCCTTCGTTGACCGTGAGAGCTTATGATGGGCTAAGTTGGGACACCCTAGCAGGGTATTATCTTTCGAAAGCCGTGCCCGCGGTTATGAGGCAGATGGGAATTTGTTAATGTCCGGTTGTAGAGAACTTGTCACTTGACCCAATTAAAATACATCAACTGCGTGTGTAGCCATGATGGCCTCTTCTCGGCGGAGTCCGGGAAGTGAACACGGTCTGAGTTATGTATGACGTAAGTAGGTGTTCAGGATCACTTCTTGGTCTTTGCTAGATGACGTCCGTTCTGTTGCTTCTCTTCTCGCTCTCATTTGCGCAAGTTAGCCACCATATATGTTTTTGCCGCTGCAGCTCCACCTCATTACACCATTCTCCCCTATAAGCTTAAATAGTCTTGGTCTCGCGGGTGTGACATTGCTGAGTCCCCGTGACTCACAGATTCTACCAAAACAGTTGCAGGTGCCGACGATGCCAGTGCAGATGATGGCGTCGATCTCAAGTGGGAGTTCGACGAGGAATGTGGTCGTTACTATGTGTCTTTTCCTGATGATCAGTAGTGGAGCCCAGCTGGGACGATCGGGGATCTAGCATTTGGGGTTATCTTATTTTCATCTGGATTTTGACCGTAGTCGGTCTATATCATTGTATTTTGGATGATGTATGATTCATATTCATGTATTGTGTGAAGTGGCGATTGTAAGCCAACTCTTTATCCCATTCTTGTTCATTACATGGGATTGTGTGAAGATGACCCTTCTTGCGACAAAACCACTATGCGGTTATGCCTCTAAGTCGTGCCTCGACACGTGGGAGATATAGCCGCATCGTGGGCGTTACAAATATCTTCTTCACGAATGCGAATCTGATGATAACCCATACGTAGGTCCAGCTTGGAGAATACTTTAGCACCTTTGAGTTGCTCGAATAACTCATTGATGTTGGGAAGTGGATACTTGTTCTTGATTGTTTTCTTGTTCAATGGACAGTAGTCGACACAAAGTCGGTCCGTTCCATCCTTGTCGTGGAATTGTCACGGCATATGTCCTCCAGCTAGGACTTATTCGTGGAGCCATCGCAACTAGGAAGCTTGAAGGGGTTAAGTGGGACAAGGAACACGAGGGGTTATACTGGTTCGGCCCCTTACGGTGAAGGTAAAAGCCTACGTCCAGTTTGAGGTGGTCTTGATTGGGGTTTCGATGACCAGGGAGCTTAACTGCTATGCCTGGCTCTCGAGGAGATCTTTCTTGTTCCTAAACCGCTGCCGGGTCGTCCCTTTATATAGGGAGGCAAACGCCCAGCGGCTCTGAGAGTCCCGGCCGGCTCATAAGAGTGTCCGGCTCGGACTCTCAACTATTCTTGCCTTACACTACAAGTTCTACCATAATAATGATTGTAACTACGGGCCTTAAGCCATATCCGGGTCTTAAGCCCATCTTTGGCCCACCGTCTCAGGCTTGTCGCCGGGCTTCTGGCAATGACCATATGAGTAACCCGGCCCCTCCTGGCGGGTGACTCTAAGGTCTATATCCTCAACATTAGGCCCCAGATTGATTTGAGCCGGCTCATGTCAATCTCCCATTCCTTCGACAGAAAATCTCCGGCTTACAATTGTGTCAAGGCCATAACCCTGCGTGACATCATCCTCGGGATTCCGGGTAATCGGCCGTGACGTCATCTTCCATTAAGCCCGTTTTTTACTCCGCCAGATCCGCAACGGATCTTTGCATTTACTGTCATCCCGAAAACCGAGGCGTTTCATGGGGAGATAACCACGCCGTGGTCTCCTTGATTCTCGCGCTCACTTATGAGCTCGCCCTTATAAATAGGCCGGCCCGACGGGCCTTTCTCACTCTCCTTCCTCTGTCGTCTCCTTCCTCTCACTGTCCCGTGCTGCTCGAGCTCCGCCGCCGTCGCCGCCGCGGGTCTTCTCGTCATCTCCAGCTCAGGCCGCTGCATCACCCTGATTTGACAAGAGAAACGCGACGACCTCCGCGACTCTCCAGCCCCTGTAAGTCCTGCTTGTCCTGTAGAATACATCTGCCGTAGGGTTCGTCCGCGTTCTTCGTGTTCGTCGCTGTCGCCCACTAGCTCCGGTAGTCTTCTTTTTTACCGCTCCTTTTTGATCTTAGCCCGTATGGAACCACTGCGGTAGATGTTTTAGCACCCATTTCAAACACAAGTAGACTTCTTTTCACTACATAAAGACCTCATTAGAGCTCAAGAACTCCCCCGCGTCTGTATTTTAGGTCTAGAAAATTTCCTTTGGACCGACCACTTTGATCCAAATTTTTTACTGCAATGTGTGAAACCTGTTTTCACCATACTTAGTAAAAAAGATTGCCCTTGGTGAGTCATGGCGGTTTACATTTCCGGCTTAAAGAAAACACGTGCCGTAGAACCTTCCGACATAAAGGAGACCATGTGCCATAGAATTTTCCAGCTCATCTGTGATAAGGCCGTAGACAAATTGAATTGCTCTTGATATCTTTCCCGCGGCTTAGATAACTCGATGCACTTAAGTGTATACCATTAGTCCCCTTTATAAGCCGCCACCTTGACATTGAACTGTATATTTCTTCTGGCTCATAATTAACCCGGACATTTTTCCTTTTATCATAGACAGCCGACTTTCACCATGCCTCCCCAAGCTCCCAAAGCCTCCATTACTTGCAACTGGATGAGGTCCAATGTCACCAACGAGACCCTAGCAGATTTTGTCAAGTCTGGATATCTGCCCAAGAAGGATGTCATGTCCTACCATGCCCCTGACCCGTCAGAAGAGAGACCACAGCCAAAGGACGGGGAGGTAGTGATTTTTGCGGATCACATGACACGGGGCTTCGCACCGCACGGCTCAAAGTTTTTTAGGGACGTTTTAAACTTCTTCGACTTGCGGCCTCAAGACATAGGACCCAACTCAGTGTCCAACATCTGCAACTTCCAAGTCTTCTGCGAGGTTTACCTTGGAGAAGAACCTAGTCTGCTGCTCTTCAGAGAGCTTTTTTACTTGAACCGTCAGAATGAGTGCGCCAATGGGCCAAGTCTGGAGTTAGGTGGCATCTCCATCCAGCGGCGTAGGGACTGCCTTTTCCCTTACGCCGAGCCGCCGAGCCACCCAAAGGACTGGAACATGAATTGGTTCTATTGCCAAGACACATCACCGGCTGATGAGAGTCCATTGCCCGGCTTTCGCCCCTCGCGTCTGGAGCTGACTCACCCACTGTCCGAAAAACTGACTCAAGCGGAGCGCCAACCTCTGCTCCCCACCATCAACAAGATCAAGGCTCTCCTGGGCAATGGTCTGAATGGAATCGACCTGGTCCGGGTCTGGATCTCATGGCGGGTGATCCCATTGAGCCGCTGCCCCGGCTTAATGTGTGAGTACACGGGCCGAAAGGACGACCCTCAGAGACACAGCCGCAACGATCTTCCTGAAGACGTCGCAGAGGAGATGACCAAGGCTCTCTCTTAAACGAGAGCCTGGCAGACTGCGGAAGGACCGGGCTAGCCCCCTTCTGCAAGATCAACCCAGCCCCAGCGGTAAGCCGCTGATCCGAACATCTTATCTCTACATAACTTTCATCTGAATCATTTTAAGAGAACCTTATTGCATTTTTCAGGCTGATGATAAGTTCTGGCGGGTCAAATATGACAATGAGGCGGCCAAGAAGGCCAGAAAGGCGAAGAAAGCCGCCCTTCGCAAGAAAGGAAGCAGGCCTACTGCTTCAGAGCTGATGCAATTATGCGACAGCCCCGCGTCAGAGGTAACCCCTGAGCCTTTAAGTCCTTGCTGTATTTGTTGTTTGTTGCTGTCTGCCTTATCAATACTTGCTCATCGTCAGGATGACACCAGCGCAAGTAACCCGGTGGTTGAAGAGGTAATGTCACTTTCCTCCGACTCGGAGCCCTTGCCAAGGCTGAAAGTCCGAAGGGTAACCCGGAAAGTAAGCTTTTCACATCCTTTAGCTTATCAAGATCCTCAATTTATTTTGAAGCGACAGGTTCATGAGAGCCCGCGTCACACCCGGACCAACAAGGAGACCGATCTCTCCTCCGGGTTACCTCACGCATCAAGGAAGCGCCGAACTGAGGTTATTTCCCACTTGTACCCTTTTCATCCGTTGGCGGGTGTTATACGTCAGCCACTCAATTCTTCTGACTCAAATTATCAGGAGACCTCCCCCTCTTCCGGTGACTCTATGCAGTCAAGTCTGCCGGCTTTCAAGACCGTGCCCGGGTAACGATAACCCTCTTATATTTGTTCTGGTCTTTGCTCATACTTTTTTATACTGACCTTTGTTGTTCTTTCAGTGGCCAGGCAAAGCTCACCAAGAGGGCGAAGAAAACCAAGTCGGCCGGAGAGCCGGACTTGCCTGAGCCGAAGGTGACGGTCCAAGAGCCACCAGCTGCCTCCGCCCCAGAAGCCACCACTCCAATGGACACAGCACCTGTAGAAGCTTCTGCTAACCCGGAGGCGTCTGGCTCGGCTCAACCAACAAATGACCCGGACGTGGTAATCACCCGGATGGAGTTCGTTGAGCCGGGGAGACCTACCGTGCTGGCCAAGTGCTCCGCTAAGGGGGAGTTGCTGCGGCCCCACCGGGTGAACCTGGACCTCTCCGACTACACCAACCTGAGCATCGGAGAGCTCGTCTCTGGCTACATCAGCCAAGTGCACAAGAGCCGGGACGCAGAGGTTGCCATGGTGAACCAGATCCAACAGAAGTGTGAGGTATCATTCCGCTGTCCTCTTACCTACTGCATAGTTACCTTTACAATGCTAGCCCCCAAGTCGACGACTTATGATTGAATATGTTGTAGACTTAGGTTCCGGCTTACTCAATTGAGCCGGCAGTTTGTAGATAGATACGTTCAATATGCATTAGCCCCCAAGTGCCAAGTGTCTTTGCTTGGAAAACGCTTGGGACTTTAAATTTGTAGAGTAATTGTTCATGCCATAACCCGGAAATTTATACAGGCTGCTGGCAAGAAGCTTGAGGCTGACCTTGCTGATCTCAAGAGCCGGCTGAAGACGCAAGAGATGGAAACCCGGAAGGCAAACTCCAAGTTCGTGTCTAGCATCGCCGCGCAAGAGAAGCTGAAGACGGAGTTCGACGCTGAGCGGAAATCATGGGCCGACAAAAAGGCCGCATTGGTGACCCGGGCTGAACAGGCGGAGAAGGCTCTCTCCGAGAAGACCGCCGAGCTCTCCGACCTAAAGCGCCAAGTGTCCCAGATGGTGGCCGCAGTCTTCGGTAAGTCGTCTCGCCGGCTTTCATCAAGTTTAGAATGTGTATATCTCATAATTTCATCCTTGTCGGCGGCTTATCTGACTTTGTTAAACAGGTCCCAGAAGTGCCAACCTGAATCAGAGTGTGGTGACCAAGCTGAAGGCCGTATACACCCTGGTGGAGCAACTCTACACCGGGTCACAACGTGCCTTGGCTGTGGTGGCCCTCTCCAACGAGGTGCCGACTCACCTGGCGGAAGTCCTTCGCCGGCTCGCCGTTCTTCCTCAACGGATCCAAGAACTGCGACGAGGCTCTGCAAGAGCCGGAGCGATTGCTGCGCTGAGCCGGGCTAAGGCGTTCTTGCCAGAGTTAGACCCGGCGGACATGGCCCTCGGCTACCCAAGTCTGAAGGAAGACGGCACCGCCTTTGATCAGAAGGACTTTGCAGCTTGCGTGAAGGCCGTACGCCCGGTGGCCACTCTTATTGGCAACGATACCGATCTGACCAAGTACCAGCCGGGCTACGACGCAGAAAATCAGAGGATTCCTACTCCGCGCTATGAAGCCCTCAACTTGATCCCGCCGGCTCGTCAGCACACTTTCGCCCCGGAGATTGACCCTTCTAGGTTAATTGACGAGGAAGCCCAGTTCGAAGCTCTCAGCGGCATCGACTGGAAGTCATCAACCTTCCGGGTCTTGGGATCAACTGGAGGAGAAGGAATAGATGAGCCGAAGACTTCCACCCATCAAGCGTCTTAACTTCCGCAGCCGGTTTACCAAACAATGCTCCACCCTTTTAGACTTGATGAGTTTTGTAATAGAGTAGGTGCAACAGTTTATCTCTGCCGTGCCATCGTGCACGTATTGAATGCTGAAGTCTTTTGAAGTTGTCTCTTTGATGTTTCTCCGGGTCATAATCAATCCTTTGTTTTTCTTAACCTCAAAAGAGGTGCCTTTAATTATCCTGCATAGAAGGGCAAATCACAAGTCTCGAGGCGGCTTACCGCCCTGAAAATCATAAGTTTTAGATAACCCGGAATATAAATCAAAAAGGACTTGTCTTCAATGATATCCTGAATATAACCGTAAGAACATACTCAACGGCCTGCAAGCATACTTCCGGTTTAGATAACCCGGATAAGAAGGTTGGTACCACAACTTCGGTTTACCTGTCTTATAACACCCATTGCGTTCAGCAATACTGTAAACCCAAGTTAAGCCGGCAAAGTGAGACCCGGCCGTACACACTAGGAACAATCAGACCAAACCGACTAAAAACTGGAAGAACTTAGGGGCTTCCGGTTCGAATACAACCAGAGACCCGGCCCAAAGGGGTTATGCTAAGATTCGAATACGATCATATAGCCCCCAGTGGATGTGGCGATGCCAATCAGGAGGGTCTCGACAGTTCTCTTTGGTTCGAATACGACCCATGTTTGAACAGGAAGCCCCCAAGTGATTTTAGGAATTGTTTAACGATGCTGATACGAATACGATCCACGTCGGTTCCCAAAGGGGTGAAACCATGATTCAAATATGATCAAGGAAAACTCCCCAATGAGCTCGGCACTTTGCCAATCAAATGGGTATCGACAGCTATGTTCTCTTTGGTTCGAATACGACCCATGTTTGAACAGGAAGCCCCCAAGTGACCTTGTTGCTTATGGCTAGATTCGAATACGATCATAAGCCGGATCCTCCTTCAAGTCATCATGTAATCTTGCAATGAAAACAACACGTGCGCATTTGGAGAAAAAAGGACAGAGGTCCTGCTTTATTGCTTATCATAATATATACACGGCTGAGAGAAATATGTACATCACGAGAGCTGGTGACTCAAGTGTAGTAAGGCCGAAGCTGAGCTATGTTCCACGGCCGACGGGTCTCTTCCTCCGACTTACGTGAATCTTTATGCTCCCGAATGTCAATGAGGTAATATGACCCGTTGTGCAAGTTCTTGCTGACCACAAAGGGTCCTTCCCAAGGCGGGGAGAGCTTGTGCGTGTCTGTTTGATCCTGGATGAGCCGGAGCACGAGATCGCCTTCCTGGAAGACCCGGGTTTTAACCCGGCGACTATGATAGGGGCGCAGGTCTTGTTGGTAAATCGCGGAGCGAGCTGCGGCCACATCACGCTGTTCGTCCAACAAGTCAAGAGCATCTTGGCGCGCCTGTTCATTGTCTGCCTCAACATAAGCCGCCACTCGAGGTGAGTCATGACGGATGTCACTGGGGAGGACGGCCTCTGCCCCATAAACCATGAAGAAAGGCGTGAAGCCTGTAGATCTGTTAGGAGTAGTGTTGATGCTCCATAACACGGAGGGCAACTCCTCCACCCAACAACCCGGCGTCCGTTGCAAAGGGACCAAAAGCCGGGGCTTCATACCCTTCAGAATCTACTGATTAGCTCTCTCAGCTTGACCATTGGATTGAGGATGAGCAACTAAGGAGACATCAAGTCGGATATGCTCTCGTTGACAAAACTCTTCCATGGCGCCTTTGGATAGATTGGTGCCATTGTCAGTTATAATGCTGTGCGGAAAGCCAAAGCGGAAAATCACCTTTTTCATAAATTGAACCGTCGTGGCCGCATCGCACTTGCTAACTGGCTCAGCTTCCACCCACTTGGTAAATTTGTCAACCGCCACCAATAGGTGGGTCTTCTTATCCTTGGACCTTTTGAAAGGTCCAACCATATCAAGCCCCCAGACCGCAAAGGGCCAAGTAATTGGGATCATCCTCAGCTCTTTAGCCGGTACGTGAGCCCGTCGCGAGAACCTTTGGCAACCATCACACTTACTGACTAAGTCCTCTGCATCAGCATGAGCCGTCAACCAATAGAAACCATGACGAAAAGCCTTGGCCACAAGAGACTTTGAGCCGGCGTGATGGCCACAATCCCCTTCATGGATCTCACGCAAGATTTCTTGACCTTCCTCAGGGGCGACACAACGCTGAAACACCCCTGTGACACTGCGATGATGCAACTCGCCATCGATAACGATCATTGACTTAGCCCGCCGGGTTATTTGCCTGGCCAAAGTTTCATCCTCAGGCAACTCGCCCCGGGTCATGTAAGCCAGATACGACATTATCCAGTCTAGTATGATATGGAGAGCCGCCACCAGTCGTGCCTCCGGGTCAGGGACAGCCAAATCTTCCTCTGTAGGCAACTTAACAGAAGGGCTATACAGGACGTCCAGAAAAGTGTTAGGCGGCACCGGCTTTCGCTGAGAGCCTAGCCGGCTTAGAGCATCAGCCGCCTCGTTCTTCCTGCGATCAATGTGCTCTACTTGGTAGCCCTGAAAGTGCCCAGCAATGGCATCAACTTCGCGGCAATAAGCCGCCATGAGAGGGTCCTTAGAGTCCCACTTGCCTGATACTTGTTGAGCCACCAAGTCTGAGTCACCGAAACACCTTACCCGGCTCAAGCTCATCTCCTTAGCCATCCGAAGACCGTGGAGCAAGGCCTCGTACTCAGCCGCATTGTTAGTGCAAGGAAACATCAACTGTAGCACATAATGGAACTTGTCACCCTTAGGGGAAGCCAATACAACTCCAGCCCCCGAGCCTTCCAACTGCCTGGACTCGTCGAAGTGAATAGTCCGATATGTGTTATCCGGCTTCTGCTCGGGCACTTGTGACTCTGTCCAATCATTGATGAAATCCACCAAGGCCTGAGATTTAACAGCAGTGCGTGGCACGTATTTGAGACCATGAGGTCCCAGTTCTATAGCCCACTTAGCAATTCTCCCTGTGGCCTCTCTGTTTTGAATGATATCACCAAGAGGGGCAGAACTGACCACAGTTATGGGATGACCCTGGAAATAATGCTTAAGCTTCGGGCTTGCCATGAACACACCATAAACAAGCTTCTGCCAATGCGGATACCGCTGTTTGGACTCGATGAGCACTTCGCTGACATAATAAACCGGCCGCTGAACCGGATGCTCCTTACCCTCTTCCTTGCGCTCCACCACTATAGCCACACTGACGGCTCGTGTGTTCGCCGCCACATATAATAATAAGGGCTCCTTATCAACCGGAGCAGCAAGGACTGGAGGCTCTGCCAGCTGCTTCTTCAACTCCTCAAAGGCGGTATTAGCTGCATCATTCCATACAAAGTTATCAGTTTTCTTCATCAACTGATATAAGGGCATGGCCTTCATACCCAAACGGCTTATAAACCGGCTTAAAGCAGCGATGCGACCCGCCAAGCGCTGAACGTCATTTATACACGCCGGCTTAGCTAGGGAGGTGATGGCCTTGATCTTCTCCGGGTTAGCCTGAATGCCTCTGTCAGAAACCAAGGAACCCAAGAGTTTGCCTGCAGGAACACCAAAGACACACTTGGCCGGGTTAAGCATCATCTTGTAGACCCGGAGATTATCAAAGGTTTCTCTCAAATCATCTATCAGGGTTTCCTCTTTTATGGACTTAACCACAATATCGTCCACATAAGCATGAACATTACGTCCAATCTGTTTGTGAAGACAGTTCTGCACGCAACGCTGATAAGTCGCCTGTGCACACTTGAGTCCAAAGGGCATGGATACATAGCAGAAGGCCCCAAAGGGAGTGATGAATGCCGTCTTCTCCTGGTCCTTAACCGCCATTTTAATCTGATGATATCTAGAATAAGCGTCCAGAAAACTTAAACGCGCACAACCGGCCGTAGCATCAATAATTTGATCAATACGGGGAAGGACAAAAGGATCAGCCGGACATGCCTTATTTAAGTCCGTGTAGTCCACACACATCCGCCAAGTGCCGTTCTTCTTGAGTACGAGCACCGGGTTAGCTAACCATTCTGGGTGGAAAACTTCAACAATAAACTCGGCCGCCAAGAGCCGGGCCACCTCTTCACCAATAGCTTTCCGCCTCTCTTCATTAAACCGCCGAAGGAACTGCCTGACCGGCTTAAATTTTGGATCAACATTGAGAGTGTGCTCAGCAAGTTCTCTAGGTACACCTGGCATGTCAGAAGGTTTCCATGCGAAGATGTCCCTATTCCCACGGATGAACTCGATGAGCGCGCTTTCCTATTTTGGATCCAGATTGGCACTGATGCTAAACTGCTGAGATGAGTCACCTGGAACAAAATCAACAAGTTTAGTCTCATCAGCCGATTTAAATTTCATTGCCGGCTCTTGCTCTGTAGTTGGCTTTTTCAGAGAGGTCATATCTGTTGGGTCAACATTGTCTTTGTAAAACTTCAACTCCTCTGTTGCACAAACAGATTCTGCATAAGCCGCATCACCTTCCTCACACTCCAGAGCCACTTTCCGGCTGCCGTGAACCGTAATGGTCCCATTGTGACCCGACATCTTGAGCTGTAAGTACACATAACACGGCCGTGCCATGAACTTGGCGTAAGCCGGCCGTCCAAATATAGCACGGTATGAACTTCTTATCTTGACCACCTCAAAGGTCAATTTTTCCACCCTGTAGTTGTTTTCATCCCCGTAGGCCACTTCCAATCCGATCTTGCCGACTGGATAAGCCGACTTACCAGGTACCACACCATGGAAGATAGTGTTTGACTGGCTGAGGTTCTTATCAACCAACCCCATACGGCGAAAAGTCTCATAATAGAGGATGTTGATGCTTCTGCCTCCATCCATGAGCACCTTTGTGAACTTATATCCTCCCACTTGAGGAGCCACCACTAAGGCCAAGTGGCCCGGGTTATCCACCCGGGGAGGGTGATCCTCCCTACTCCATACTATAGGCTGCTCAGACCACCGCAAGTAGCGTGGAACCGCCGGCTCAACAGCATTCACAGCCCTCTTATGAAGCTTCTGATCTCGCTTACACAGGCTGGTGGTAAACACATGGTACTGTCCACCGCTAAGCTGCTTTGGATTGGTCTGATAACCCCCTGCTGCTGTTGATGACCCTGGCCAGATGTTGATTGAAGCCCCCTTGACCGTTCTGAGAATTAGAATTTGAGCCGCCGCCCGGGCCATGAAAACCGCCGGCGCCTGAGCCGCCGCCCGGGCCATTGTAATTCTTAAAGGCCTTCATGATTGCACCGTCCTTCCATAGATGAGTCGCTGGCTTCTCTCTAGAGCCATGCCTTGGACAAGGCTCATTCAACAGTTGCTCCAGCGTCCGGCCTGACCCGCCACCTCGGGGAGGGGGCCTCCCCTTACGTCGCTGGTTATTCCCTTGTGAGCTGGCGTTGGCCACAAACTCTAGGCTGCCATCGGCCTTGCGCTTGCCTCCTCCTTGGTTCCCCGGGTTATGCTGAGGACCCTTGCCATTGCCGTTCTTCTTTCCCTTCCCTGTCCTTTCATCATCTGAAGGGGGATCCTTGGTACCATCAGAATCGGCGTACTTGACAAGAGCCGCCATTAGTGTACCCATATCATTGCAGTCGCGCTTAAGCCGCCCGAGTTTCATCTTCAGGGGCACGAAACGAAAATTCTGTTCCAACATTAAGACTGCAGAGCCGGCATCCATCTTATCTGATGAATGTATGATCTCCTTGACCCGGCGAACCCAATGCGTCGTGGATTCACCCTCCTGCTGCTTACAGTTAGTCAAATCCACAATTGACATAGACTGCCTACAGGTATCCTTGAAGTTTTGGATGAACCGGGCTTTCAGCTCAGCCCAAGACCCGATGGAATTCGGTGGTAGCCCTTTCAACCAAGTGCGGGCAGTCCCATCCAACATCATGGTGAAGTACTCGGCCATTGCTGCATCACTGACCTCCAGTAGTTCCATGGCCATCTCGTAACTCTCGATCCAGGCTGCGGGCTGTAAGTCAGCCGTGTAATTAGGCACCTTCCTAGGGCCTTTGAAGTCCTTGGGTAGACGTTCATTGCGGATAGCTGGCACCAAGCAAGGGACACCCCCAGTCCTGGTAGGGATGCCCACATCGACGGACGTCGTCGGATAAGCCGGGGGAGTCTGGTAAGCCGTCAACTGAGGCACCTGCTCCGCCTCTTGCCGCGCTCTGTCTTGGTCTGCTGCGTGAAAGGCTCCATTATGAGCCGGGCCATGGCCAGGGGGCGGGTCATGGCGTCGGACGTTACTTGAGCCGGTCGCTGAGACCATGTGCCGGCTGTAACTCGGGCTCCGGCCTGGACGAGGGGTCGAGTGGATCCTGTCCCGGCTGTACGAGTACGCCTCTTGCTGTGCTAGTGCTGTCTGAAGGAGTTCCCTGACCCGGCGGGTTTCAATAGCCGTCGGAGAGTCGCCGTCGACCGGGAGAGCCGCCAGCCGTGCTGCCGCAGCGACCATGTTCTCCAGCGGGTTATTATAATGACCCGGTGGCATTGGCACGTACTGAGGCGGGGCAGGGGGCATCTGGGGAGGACCCATTACTTGTGGCTGAATAGGGGTCCCCGACCCGGGCACTATGACCCCTGGCGGGTTACTAGACCCTGCACCTGGCGTGTTGAAGAGGTTGCGTGGGTCGTAAACCGGAGGGAGTCGAGATTGGGCCTTTTGATGCCTCCTTCTCAGGACCTCATTGGCCGCGTTTTGATCCATCGTGAGCCGGAAGGACTGCGCTTGAATCAACAGGGTTTGGGCGTCGAGAGTCGCCCGCTCCGCAGTCATCCTGATTCCTTCCGCTGCCAGATCCTCCTTAGCCTTCACTAGATCCAATTTTAACTGTGCCACCTCCGCATCATGCTGAGCTTGATCCGCCGGGTCAACCTTGGCGGTTAACAGGGCCGTCATCTTGTCCGTGAGATCCATTAGCACCTGAGCCGGCGAGGGCACCGGGTTTCCTGCTCCAGCAGCGGGGTTCTGAACAGGCTGCGCACCGGCCATAAAGATTCCAACCCGGCTTAGCGGCTCAAATAAGTCCGGAATACTGTCACCATCGGAACAACCCATGAGCCTACCATCTTGAAGTTGATACAACGAGTTTGACTCATCGGTGGCCGACTCGCCATTAGAGCCGGCGGCCGTCTCATCACCAGATCCAGATCGATCAGAGAGTCCTCCATGGATACACCCCACAAAAGCATGCCTTAAGGCAGGTCGGGCCCGGGCGGGTCGCGCACGCTGAGCCGTCTCGACGAGATCGGCGTAGAGACCCGGCTCAGGGCACGGCTCAGCAATCTTGCCGATGAAAACATGAATTCCGCCGAAGGGGACCCGGTACCCGTACTCAATTAAGCCGGTGTCGGGGCCCCAGTTTGCATCGTCGATGTAGAGCTTGCCGCGACGACTCTTGGTCATCCGGCCCACAGCGTATCCATTGAGCCCTTCGAAGCTGCCCTTCAAGAACTCAACTCCACCGTGCGCTGGCCCCACGGTGGGCGCCAACTGTCGTGGACTTGTCACGGCAGATGTCCTCGAGCTAGGACTTAGTCGTGGAGCCATCGCAACTAGGAAGCTTGAAGGGGTTATGTGCGACAAGGAACACGAGGGGTTATACTGGTTCGGCCCCTTACGGTGAAGGTAAAAGCCTACGTCCAGTTTGAGGTGGTCTTGATTAGGGTTTCGATGATCAGGGAGCTTAACTGCTATGCCTGGCTCTCGAGGAGATCTTTCTTGTTCCTAAACCGCTGCCGGGTCGTCCCTTTATATAGGGAGGCTGACGCCCAGCAGCTCTCAGAGTCCCGGCCGGCTCATAAGAATGTCCGGCTCGGACTCTCAACTATTCTTGCCTTACACTACAAGTTCTACCATAATAATGATTGTAACTACAGGCCTTAAGCCATATCCGGGTCTTAAGCCCATCTTTGGCCCACCGTCTTCAGGCTTGGCGCCCGGCTTCTGGCAATGACCATATGATTAACCCGGCCCCCCCTGGCGGGTGACTCTAAGGTCTATATCCTCAACAATCCTTCTTCTTGACAAAAAGAACACCACAACCCCATGGAGAAGAACTCGGTCTGATCAAACCAAGACGCTCTTGTTCATCAAGCTGTTTCTTAAATTCCTTCAGCTTGTTGGGTCCATGTTTTATGGACGCTTGCAAACGGGTTCAGTGCCAGGCTCAAGTTCAATAACGAACTCAACTGGCCGGTGAGGAGGCATACCCGGAAGCTCTTCTGGAAAGACATCTTGATAGATAAATAGATAAGTAGAATCAACGGATAGAAATTGCAACACATAGTCTTCACAATAAACATTCGAACGAGGATGAACGAATGAATTCCGTAGTAAATCATCACACTTCCGTTAGTTGAGAAGCCACTTGAAAAATATTTGGGATCAACATATGACTTCGAAGCAACTCGAATACCACAAATGAAAAAACAAAACAAGGTATTGGCTTGCAGAATAAGCCGGAACAAACATATGATAGAGATTTCGTCCGAAGATTTCGTGGTGGGGCCCACACGGGCTCGATCGTACAACACCATCATGTACAAGGCTGTGCACATGACATACGAAGCGTCCCGAGTCGGCATAGCCAAGGACTCTTTAAGACACTACGAGACCACTGTAAAAGCAACCGTGTACAGGCGGACCACTAGACGTCGAACCCCAATCTCATATCATGTGTTGTCGGAAAGATATCCTAAGGCTACTTGAATTCCCACTTATAAACTCCCGAAACTTTCTAGTTATGCAATCTGGTGTTGGGGATATAGGGGACACAAAATATATCACCCAAACAAGCAATCCCTAGATCCAGCTGTATCCATCCATCAACACATAACCAACAAACCTTCGGAAATCGTTTACCTCAACCTTCGAAAAGCATCCGTTATACAAGTTATGGCAATACTCCCGAACTCCCGCCCCAGTACTGGGTGGCGTCGAGGTGATCTCACCAACAACTGCATAAAAGAGATTTCGATGTCGGCAAAACTCAGGTATTCCAGAACTGCAACGATAAAATTGTGACGACAACACCTCGGAGCTCAACTCCCCGGGACACTGCCACAACCCCTAAATGTCAGGAGGCACCAAGAACAATGTTCTCGTCACAAAACCATCGGAACGATTCCAAGATACCCGCGTGATCCTAATATTTTTTTGTGAAATTTGAGAAGAGAAGAGTCAAAACTTCTACGTCAGGAGACCTCACCAGAGCGACGAAGGGACTGAGGAGTAAAAAGAATCCTACTCTCCGATATATATAATCCTAAGACTCAAAACATTTTTGTTCTAGACTCAACAACGCCAGCGATTCGATCAAGCAGGGGGCTCCTAAGTCGGGGATGGCTCTGATTGCCAACTTGTAACACCCACGATGCGGCTATATCTCCCACGTGTCGAGGCATGACTTAGAGGCATAACCGCATAGTGGTTTTGTCGCAAGAAGGGTCATCTTCACACAATCCCATGTAATGAACAAGAATGGGATAAAGAGTTGGCTTACAATCGCCACTTCACACAATACATAAATAGAATTCATACATCATCCAAACTACAAACATATAGACCAACTACGGTCAAGATCCAGATGAAAATAAGACAACCCCAAATGCTAGATCCCCGATCGTCCCAACTGGGCTCCACTACTAATCATCAGGAAAAGACACATAGTAACAACCACGTTCCTCATCGAACTCCCACTTGAGATCGATCCCATCATCTGCACTAGCATCGTCGGCACCTGCAACTGTTTTGGTAGAATCTGTGAGTCACGAGGACTCAGCAATCTCACACCCGCGAGATCAAGACTATTTAAGCTTATAAGAAAGGATGGTGTAGTGAGGTGGAGCTACAGCGGCAATAAGCATATATGGTGGCTAACATACGCAAAAGAGAGCGAGAAGAGAAGCAACAGAACGGTCGTTGTTGAGGATATAGACCTTAGAGTCACCCGCCAGGAGGGGCCGGGTTACTCGTAGGGTCGTTGCCAGAAGCCCGGAGCCAAGTTTCAAGATAATGGGCCAGAGATGGGCTGTGACCCGGATATGGCTTAAAGCCTGTAGTTACAATCATTGTTATAGTAGACTTGTAGTGTAAGGCAAGTATTGTTTAGAGTCCGAGCCGGACGCTCTTATGAGCCGGCCGGGACTCTAAGGGCTGCTGGGCGTCAGCCTCCCTAGATAAAGGGAGGACCCGACAGCGGTTTAAGGGCGACAACAATCTGATCGAGAGCCGGGCATAGCTGTTTAGCTCCCTGGCGATCGTAACCCTAATCAATAACACCTCAAACTGGACGTAGGCTTTTACCTTCACCGTAAGGGGCCGAACCAGTATAAATAATCGTGTTCCTTGTCCCACATAACCCCTTCAAGCTTCCTAGCTGCGATGGCTCCACGACTAAGTCCTAGCTCAAGGACATCTGCCGTGACAATTCCACGACAGTTGGCGCCCACCGTGGGGCCAGCGCACGGTGGATTTGAGTTCTTGAAGGGCAGCTTCGAAGGGCTCAAGGGATACGCTGTGGGCCGGATGACCAAGAGTCGTCGCGGCAAGCTCTACATCGACGATGCGGACTGGGGCCCCGATGCCGGCTCAATTGAGTACGGGTACCGGGTCCCCTTTGGCGGAATTCATGTCTTCATCGGCAAGATCGGTGAGCCGGGCCCCGAGCCGGATCTCCGCGCCGATCTCTTCGAAACGGCTCAGCGCGCATGACCTGCCGGGCCCGGCCTGCCTTAAGGCGCGTTTTTGTGGGATGCATCCATGGAGGGCCCTCTGATCCATCGGGGTCCGGTGATGAGGCTGCCGCCGGCTCTGACGGCGAGTCGGCCACCGATGAGTCAAACTCGTTGTACCAACTTCAAGATGGTAGGCTCATGGGTTGTTCCGATGGCGACAGTATTCCGGACCTTTTTGAGCCACCAAGTCAGGCTGGAGTTTTTATGGCCGGTGCGCAGCCTGTTCAGAACCCCGCTGCTGGATCGGGAAACCCGGTGCCTTCTCCGGCTCAGGTGCTGATGGATCTCACGGATAAGACGACGGCCCTGCTAACCGCCACGGTCTCCCCGGCGGATCAAGCCCAGCATGATGCGGAGGTGGCGCAGTTAAAATTAGATCTGATAAAGGCTAAAGAGGATCTTGCAGCGGAAGGGATCAGGCTGGCTGCGGAGCGGGCGGCTCTCGACGCCCGGACTCAGCTGATTCAGGCGCAATCCTTCCAACTCACGATGGATCAGAACGCGGCCAATGCGGTCATGAGAAGGAGGCATCAGAAGGCCCAGTCTCGACTCCCGCCGGTTTACGATCCACGCAATCTCTTCAGCACGCCGGGCGCAGGGTCTAGTAACCCGCCAGGGGTCATTGCGCCCGGGTCTGGACCCCTTATTCAGCCACGAGTGATGGGGCCTCCCCAGGTGCCCCCTGCCCCGCCTCAGTATGTGCCAATACCCCCGGGTCATTATGATAACCCGCTGGAGAACATGGTGGCTGCGGCAGCGCGACTGGCGGCTCTCCCCGTTGACGGCGACTCTCCGGCGGCCATCGAAACCCGTCGGGTCAGGGAACTCCTGCAGACGGCGCTGGCACAGCAAGAAGCGTACTCCTACAGCCGGGATAGGATCCACTCGACCCCTCGTCCCGGTCAGAGCCCGAGTTACAGCCGGCACATGGTCTCAGCAACCGGCTCAAGCAATGTCCGGCGCCATGACCCGCCCCCTGGCCATGGCCCGGCTCATAATGGAGCCTTCTACGCAGCAGACCAGGACAAAGCACGCCAAGAGGCGGAGCAGGTGCCTCAATTGACGGCTTACCAGACCCCCCCGGCCTAACCGACGACTTCTGTTGACGTGGGTATCCCTACCAGGACTGGGGGTGTCCCTTGTTTGGTGCCAGCTATCTGTAATGAACATCTACCCAAGGACTTCAAAGGCCCTAGGAAGGTGCCTAACTACACAGCGGACTTACAGCCTACAGCCTGGATCGGGAGTTACGAGATGGCCATGGCGCTCCTGGAGGTCAGTGAGGCGGCCATGGCTAAGTACTTCACCATGATGCTGGATGGGACTGCCCGTACTTGGTTGAAAGGGCTACCGCCGAATTCCATTGGGTCTTGGGCGGAGCTGAAAGCCCGGTTCATCCAAAACTTCAAAGATACCTGCATGCAGTCTATGTCAATTGTGGATTTGACTAACTGTAAGCAGCAGGAGGGTGAGTCCACGACCCATTGGGTTCGCCGGGTCAAGGAAATCATACATTCATCAGATAAGATGGATGCCGGCTCTGCAGTCTTAATGTTGGAACAGAACTGTCGCTTTGTGCCCCTTAAGATGAAGCTTGGGCGGCTCAAGCGCGACTGCACCGATATGGGTACCCTAATGGCGGCTCTTGTCAAGTACGCCGATTCCGATGGTACCAAGGATCCCCCTTCAGACGATGAAAGGGCAGGGAAGGGAAAGAAGAATGGCAACGGCAAGGGTCCTCAGTTTAACCCGGGGAACCAAGGAGGAGGCAAGCGTAAGGCCGATGGCAGCCTAGAGTTTGTAGCCAACACCAACTCTCAAGGTAATAACCAGCGACGCAAGGGGAGGCCCCCTCCCCGAGGCGGCGGGTCAGGACCTTCTCTGGAGCAGCTGTTGAATGAACCTTGTCCGAGGCACGGCTCTAGAGAGAAGCCAGCAACTCATCTGTGGAAGGATTGTGCTATCATGAAGGCCTTTAAAAACTACAATGGTCCGGGTGGCGGCTCAGGTCCCGGCGGCTCAGGCGCCGGCGGCTTTCATGGCCCTGGGGGCGGCTCAAATTCCGGTCCTCAGAACGGTCAAGGGGACTTTAATCAGCAGTCTGGCCAGGGTCACCAACAGCAGCAGGGGGGTTACCAGACCAATCCGAAGCAGCTAAGCGGTGGACAATATCATGTATTTACCACTAGTCTGTGCAAGCGAGATCGGAAGATTCACAAGAGGGCTGTGAATGCTGTTGAGCCGGCAGTCCCACGCTACTTACGATGGTCTGAGCAGCCCATAGTATGGAGTAGGGAGGATCATCCTCCTCGGGTGGATAACCCAAGCCACTTGGCCTTGGTGGTGGCTCCTCAGGTGGGAGGATATAAGTTCACGAAGGTACTCATGGATGGAGGCAGTAGCATTAACATCCTTTATTATGAGACTTTTCGACGTATGGGGTTAGTTGATAAGAACCTCAGCCAGTCAAACACTATCTTCCATGGGGTAGTGCCTGGTAAGTCGGCTTACCCAGTCGGCAAGATCGAATTGGAAGTGGCTTTCGGTGATGACAATAATTACAGGGTGGAGAAGTTGACCTTTGAGGTGGTCAAAATAAGAAGTCCATACCATGCTATATTTGGACGGCCGGCTTACGCCAAGTTCATGGCACGGCCGTGTTATGTGTACTTACAGCTCAAGATGCCGGGTCACAATCGGACCATTACGGTTCACGGCAGCCGGAAAGTGGCTCTGGAGTGTGAGGAAGGTGATGCAGCTTATGCAGAGTTTGTTTGTGCTACAGAAGAGTTAAATTTTTATAAAGACAATGTTGACCCAACAGACATGACCTCTCTGAAGAAGCCAACTACGGAGACTGAGCCGGCAATAAAATTTAAGTCGGCTGATGAAACTAAGCTTGTTGATTTTGTTCCAGGAGATTCATCTCAGCAGTTTAGCATCAGTGCCAATCTGGATCCAAAATAGGAAAGCGCGCTCATCGAGTTCATCCGTGAGAATAGGGACATCTTCGTGTGGAAACCTTCTGACATGCCAGGTGTACCTAGAGAACTCGCTGAGCACACTCTCAATGTTGATCCAAAATTTAAGCCGGTCAGACAGTTCCTTCGACGGTTTAACGAAGAGAGGCGGAAAGCTATCGGTGAAGAAGTGGCCCGGCTCTTGGCGGCCGGGTTCATTGTTGAGGTTTTTCACCCAGAGTGGTTGGCTAACCCGGTGCTCGTACTCAAGAAGAACGGCACCTGGCGAATGTGTGTGGACTACACGGACTTGAACAAGGCGTGTCCGGCTGATCCTTTTGCTCTCCCCGTATTGATCAGATCATTGATGCTACGGCAGGTTGTGCACGCTTAAGTTTCTTGGATGCTTATTCCGGGTATCATCAGATTAAGATGGCAGTTAAGGACCAGGAGAAGACGGCGTTCATCACTCCCTTTGGAGCCTTCTGCTATGTGTCTATGCCCTTTGGGCTCAAGTGTGCGCAGGCGACTTACCAGCGTTGTGTGCAGAATTGTCTCGATAAACAGATCGGGCGCAATGTTCACGCTTATGTGGATGATATTGTGGTTAAAAACATCAAGGAGGAAACCCTGATAGATGACTTAAGGGAAACCTTCGATAATCTCCGGGTCTACAAGATGATGCTTAACCCGGCCAAATGTGTTTTTGGCGTTCCTGCAGGCAAGCTATTGGGCTTCTTGGTTTCTGACAGAGGCATTGAGGCTAACCCGGAGAAGATCAAGGCTATCACCTCCCTAGCTAAACCGGCATGTATAAATGATGTTCAGCGTTTGGCGGGTCGCATCGCTGCTTTAAGCCGGTTCATAAGCCGCTTGGGTGAGAAGGCTATGCCTTTATATCAATTGATGAAGAAAACTGATTACTTTGTCTGGAATGATGCAGCTAATACCGCCTTTGAGGATTTGAAAAAGCAACTGGCAGAGCCCCCCGTCCTTGCTGCTCCAGTTGATAAGGAGCCCTTGCTACTGTATGTCGCAGCAAACACACGAGCCGTCAGTGTGGCTATTGTGGTGGAGCGTAAGGAGGCGGGTAAGGAGCATCCGGTTCAGCGGCCGGTTTATTATGTCAGTGAGGTGCTTATTGAGTCCAAGCAGCGGTACCCGCATTGGCAGAAGCTCGTATATGGTGTGTTCATGGCGAGCCGGAAAGTCAAACATTATTTTCAGGGTCATCCCATCACTATGGTCAGTTCTGCCCCTCTTGGGGATATTATCCAGAACAGAGAGGCTACAGGGAGAATTGCTAAGTGGGCTATAGAACTTGGACCTCATGGCCTCAAATATGTGCCACGCACTGCTGTTAAATCTCAGGCTTTGGTGGACTTCATCAACGATTGGACAGAGTCACAAGTGCCCGAGCAGAAGCCGGAGAGTACGTATTGGACTATTCACTTTGACGGGTCCAGGCAGTTGGACGGCTCGGGGGTTGGCGTTTTATTGGCTTCCCCTAGCGGTGACAAATTCCAGTATGTGCTACAATTGATGTTTCCTTGCACTAACAATGCGGCTGAATACGAGGCTTTACTCCACGGTCTTCGGGTGGCTAAGGAGATGAGCTTAAGCCGGGTAAGGTGCTTCGGGGACTCAGATTTGGTGGCTCAACAAGTATCAGGCACCTGGGATTCTAAGGATCCTCTCATGGCGGCTTATCGCCGCGAGGTTGATGCCATTGCTGGGCACTTTCAGGGATATCAAGTGGAGCACATTGATCGCAGGAAGAACGAGGCGGCTGATGCTTTAAGCCGGCTAGGCTCTCAGCGAAAGCCGGTGCCGCCTAACACTTTCTTGGATGTCCTGTATAACCCTTTGGTTAAGTTGCCTACAGAGGAGGACTTAGCTATCCCTGACCCGGAGGCACGACTCGTGGCGGCTCTTCATGTCATACCAAACTGGACAATGCCATATCTGGCTTATCTAACCCGGGGAGAGTTGCCTGAAGATGATACTTTGGCCAGGCAAATAACCCGGCGGGCCAAGTCCATGATTGTTATCAACGGCGAGTTGCACCATCGCAGTGTTTCAGGGGTGTTTCAGCGTTGTATCTCCCATGAGGAAGGTCAAGATATCTTGCGCGAGATCCATGAAGGGGATTGTGGCCATCATGCCGGTTCAAAATCTCTTGTGGCCAAGGCTTTCCGTCATGGTTTTTATTGGCTAACGGCTCACGCTGATGCAGAGGACTTGGTCAGTAAATGTGATGGCTGCCAAAGGTTCTCACGACAGGCTCATGTGCCGGCTCAGGAGTTGAGGATGATCCCAATCACCTGGCCCTTTGCGGTCTGGGGGCTTGATATGGTTGGGCCTTTTCAACGGTCCAAGGACAAGAAGCCCCACCTCTTGGTGGCAGTTGACAAATTCACGAAGTGGGTGGAGGCTGAGCCAGTTAGCAAGTGCGATGCAGCCACGGCGGTTCAATTTATGAAAAAGGTGATTTTCCGCTTCGGCTTTCCGCACAGCATCATAACTGACAATGGCACCAATCTATCCAAGGGCGCTATGGAAGAGTTTTGTCAACGAGAGCATATCCGACTTGATGTTTCCTCAGTGGCTCATCCCCAATCCAATGGTCAAGCTGAGAGGGCTAACCAGGAGATTCTGAAGGGCATCAAACCACAGCTTTTGGTCCCTTTACTACGGACGCCGGGTTGTTGGGTGGAGGAGTTGCCCTCCGTCTTATGGAGCATCAACACTACTCCTAACAGGTCTACAGGCTTCACGCCTTTCTTCATGGTTTATGGAGCAGAAGCAGTCCTCCCCAGCGACATCCGTCACGATTCACCTCGTGTGGCGGCTTATGTTGAGACGGATAATGAACAGGCGCGCCAAGATGCTCTGGACTTCGGCCAGGTGTGTTGGCACCTCATTCGACAGGGCCACCACAGCTAAGGCCCGCTGTGACCCGGTGTAGAGCTGCTCCACCAGGGTGTACACGGCCTTTAGCTTGGTGACCACGCTCTGGTTCAGGTTGGCGCTTCTGGAGCCTGTTTAATAAAGATCAGATGAGTCAGTGACAAGGATGAATCATAACATATACGGACTTGATGAAAGCCGGCGAGGCAACTTACCGAAGAGAGCAGCCACCATTTGGGAAACCTGGTGCTTTAGGCCGGAGAGCTCAGCGGTCTTCTCGGTGAGGGCCTTCTCCGCCTGTTCGGCCCGGGTCACCAGTGCGGTTTTCTCGTCAGCCCAGGACTTCCGCTCAGCATCGACTTCAGTCTTCAGCTTCTCTTGAGCTGCGATGCTGGAGACAAACTTGGTGTTTGCCTTCCGGGTCTCCATCTCTTGTGTCTTTAGCCGGCTCTTAAGATCCGCAAGGTCCGACTCTAATTTTTTGCCAACAGCCTGCATATATTTTCGGGTTGTTAACAGTCATTATATAAGTCTCAAGCGCTTTCCAAGCAAAGACACTTGGCACTTGGGGGCTAATGCATATTGAACTTATCTATCTACGTACTGCCGGTTCAGTTAAGTAAGCCGGAATCTAAGTCTACAACATATTCAAGTATAAGTTGTAGACTTGGGGGCTGGCATGACAAGGATCACTATGCAGAAAATAAGAAGACAGCAGAAGGTTACCTCTGATTTTTGTTGGATCTGGTTGACCATGGCGATTTCGGCGTCCCGGCTCTTGTGCACTTGGCTGATGTAGCCAGAGACGAGCTCTCCAATGCTCAAGTCGGTGTAGCTGGAGAGGTCCAGATTCACCCAGTGGGGCTGCAACAACTCCCCCTTCGCGGAGCATTTGGCCAGCACGGTCGGTCTCCCCGGCTCAACATACTCCGTCCGGGTCGTCAGTTGATGGGGCGGAGCCGGAGGCCTCCGGGTTAACCGACGCTTCGGTTGTTGTCTTGGTAGTTGGGGCAGGGGCTTCAGGTGCCGTGTCCATAGGAATGGTGGCTTCGGGGGCGGCGGCAGCTGGCGGCTCTTGAGCCGTCGTCTCCGGCTCAGGCAAGTCTGGCACTCCGGCTGACCTGGTCTTCTCTGCTCTTTTGGTGAGCTTTGCCTGGGCACTGAAAATACAGAAGTGTTAGGCATACAAAGTGTAAGTACAGACAGATAATGTAAGGAGATTGTTATTACCCGGGTGCAGTTTTGTAGGCCGGCAGACTTGACTGCATGGAGTCACCCGAAGAGGGGGAGGTCTCCTGGTAATTGGAGTCAGAAGAGTTGAGTGGTTGACGGATGACACCCGCCAACGGATGAAAAGGGTACAGTTGGGAAAAAACCTCAGTACGACGCTTCCTTGTTGCGTCGGGTAACCCGGCGGAGAGGTCGGTGTCCTTGCGGGCCCGGGTGTGACGCCGGCTTTCGTGAACCTGCTGCTTCAAAAGAAATTGAGGGTCTTGATGAGCTAACGGATGAGAAAAGCTTACTTTCCGGGTTACTCTTCGGACTTTCAGCTGTGGCAAAGGCTCCGAGTCGGAGGAAAGTGGTGTTACCTCTTCAATCACCGGGTTACTGGCGCCGGTGTCATCCTGTCACTAAGCAAAATGTTGATAAGGCGGACAGCAGCAAACAATAAATATGGCAAGAGTTTAAAGGTTTAAGGGTTACCTCTGACTCGGAGCTGTCGCTTAATTGCAGTAGCTCCGAAGCGGTGGGTCTGCTTCCCTTTTTGCGAGGGGCGGCTTTCTTGGCGGCTTTCTTCGCCTTCCTGGCCTTCTTGGCCGCCTCATGGTCATATTTGACCCGCCAGAATTTGTCATCAGCCTGAGAAGTACAGTAATGAATTCTTAAAACGTTCCAGATCAAGGTGACATGCAAAAGAAGTTGAAAGATTAAAGTCAGTGGCTTACCGCTGGGGCTGGATTGGTCTTGCAGAACGGGGCTAGCCCGGTTCTTCCACAGTCTGCCAGGCTCTCGTTTAACAGAGCCTTGGTCTCTTCTTCAGCAACGTCTTCTGGAAGATCATTGCGACTGTGCCTCTGCGGGTCATCCTTTCGCCCGGTGTATTCACACATTAAGCCGGGGCGGCGGCTCAATGGGATCACCCGCCATGAGATCCAGACCCGGACTAGATCAATTCCGTTCAGACCGTTGCCTAGCAGGGCCTTGATCTTATTGATCATTGGAAGCAGTGGCTGGCGTTCCGCGGCAGTCAGTTTATCGGATAATGGATGAGTCGGTTCCAGGCGCGTTGGGCGAAAGCCGGGCAGCGGATTCTCGTTAGCCGGGGACGTATCTTGGCAGTAGAACCAAGTCATATTCCAGTCCTTGGGGTGGCTCGGCGGCTCTGCATAAGGGAACAGACAGTCCCTGCGCCGTTGGATGGAGATGCCGCCTAATTCCAGACTTGGCCCGTTGGCACACTCGTTTTGGCGGTTCAAGTAGAACAGTTCTCTGAAAAGCAGTAAACTGGTCTCCTCTCCAAGGTATACTTCGCAAAAGACTTGGAAGTTGCAGATGTTGGATACGGAGTTGGGTCCTATATCCTGAGGCCGAAGGTCAAAGAAGTTGAGCACATCCCGGAAGAATTTTGAGCCGGGCGGTGCGAAGCCCCGGCTCATGTGGTCCGCAAATATCACTACCTCCCCGTCCCTCGGCTGTGGTCTTTCTTCTGACGGATCAGGGGCACGGTAGGACATCACTTCCTTCTTGGGCAGATACCCGGACTTAACAAAGTTGGCCAGGGTCTCGTCAGTGACGTTGGATTTCATCCAGTTGCAAGTGATGGGAGCCTTGGGAGGCATGGTGACGGTTGGTGGTCTATGATAAAAAAAAAGGTGTCCGGGTTAATTGTAAGCCGGTGATTATCATTCAAACTACAATGGCGGCTTATGAAGGGGACTAATGATATATGTTCGGATACGGTGGGTTATCTAAGCCGTAGGGGCATTCAGGATAAGTTGGTCATCTACGGCTTACTACAGTTAAGCCAGAGGATTCTACAGGGCATGGTTCTTTTTAAACCGGAAAGTTCTACGGCGCGTGTTTTCTTTCAGTCGGAAATATAAGCCGCCAAGATTCAAGGGCTGCAGTTTTT
Organism: Triticum aestivum; assembly: GCF_018294505.1. Lineage (NCBI taxonomy): Eukaryota > Viridiplantae > Streptophyta > Magnoliopsida > Poales > Poaceae > Triticum > Triticum aestivum. Next base: position 19,080,639 of record NC_057808.1, on the reverse strand, counting down.
ACTAAGTGTGGTAAAACAGATTTCACATATTGCAGTAACTTTTTCAGATCAAACTGGTCGGGTGAAATGAAAATTTTCTAGACCTAAGAAACAGAGGCAGAAGAAGTTCTTGAGGATTGAACATGGTTCTTATGCAGTAAAAAGAGGGTTTTTGCAGGTGAAATGGATCCCAAACATCTACCGCACTGACTTTATGCAAGGTAAAAGATCAACCGAGTGTGGTGACTACAAGAGCTACTGAGGTTTGCGGCAATGGTGATGAACGCGAAGAACACAAGATGAACCCTACCGTAGATCTATCGGACAGGGTCAAGGAGACTCACCGGAGTTGGAAGGAGCGGAGGTCGCTGCCGTGAATCTGGTCCGAATCAGGGTGATGCAGCGGCCGGGTTGATGAAGACCAGGGGCGCGACGGCAGCGGCAGTGGCGGAGCTCGGGCAGAGGAGCGACGGCGCGAGGAGGAAGGAGAGCGTGAGAAGGAAGTGCTGGGCCGGCCTATTTATCAGGCAGAGTCATAAGTGGGCGCAAGATTCAAGGAGACCACGGCGTGGTTATCTCCCCCTCACGACGCCTCGATTTTCGGAAAGACAGTAAAAGCGAAGATCTGTTGAGGATCTGGCGGAGTAAAAAACGGACTTAATGAAGGATGATGTCACGGCGGATTATCCGGAGTCCAGAGGATGACGTCACTCCGGGTTATGGCCTCCACATGAATGGTGAGCCGGAGATTTTCTCTGTCGGCAGAGTTGAAGATTGACATAAGCCGGCTCAAGTCAATCTGGGGCCTAATGTTGAGGATATAGACCTTAGAGTCACCCGCCAGGAGGGGCCGGGTTACTCGTAGGGTCGTTGCCAGAAGCCCGGAGCCAAATTTCAAGATAATGGGCCAGAGATGGGCTGAGACCCGGATATGGCTTAAAGCCTGTAGTTACAATCATTGTTATAGTAGACTTGTACTGTAAGGCAAGTATTGTTTAGAGTCCGAGCCGGACGCTCTTATGAGCCGGCCGGGACTCTAGGGGCTGCTGGGCGTCAGCCTCCCTAGATAAAGGGAGGACCCGGCAGCGGTTTAAGGGCGACAACAATCTGATCGAGAGCCGAGCATAGCTGTTTAGCTCCCTGGCGATCGTAACCCTAATCAATAACACCTCAAACTGGACGTAGGCTTTTACCTTCACCGTAAGGGGCCGAACCAGTATAAATCCTCGTGTTCCTTGTCCCACATAACCCCTTCAAGCTTCCTAGCTGCGATGGCTCCACAACTAAGTCCTAGCTCGAGGACATCTGCCGTGACAATTCCACGACAGTCGTCATCTAGCAATGACCAAGAAGTGATCCTGAACTCCTACTTACGTCATACATAACTCAGACCGTGTTCACTTCCCGGACTCCGCCGAGAAGAGACCATCACGGCTACACACGCGGTTGATGTATTTTAATTGGGTCAAGTGACAAGTTCTCTACAGCCGGACATTAAGAAATTCCCATCTGCCTCATAACCGCGGGCACGGCTTTCGAAAGATAATACCCTACAGGGTGTCCCAACTTAGCCCATCATAAGCTCTCACGGTCAACGAAGGATAAACCTTCTCCCGGAAAGACCCGATCAGTCTCGGAATCCCGGTTTACAAGACATTTCGACAATTGTAAAACAAGACCAGCAAAGCCACCCGAATGTGCGGACAAATCCTGATAGGAGCTGCACATATCTTGTTCTCAGGGCACACCGGATGAGACATCCTACGAGTAAAACTAGACCTCGAGTTTCCAAGAGGGGGCCCCGCAGTCAGTTCGGACCAACACTCGAAGGAGCACTGGCCCGGGGGGTTTAAAATAAGATGACCCTTGGGCTCGCGAAAACCCGGGGGAAAGGCCTAGGTGGCAAATGGTAAGACCAAGGTTGGGCCTTGCTGGAGGAGTTTTATTCAAGGCGAACTGTCAAGGGGGTCCCATAAATCACACGATCGTGTAAGGAACGCAAACTCAAGGAACATAATCCCGGTATAACAGAAACTAGGGCGGCAAGAGTGGAACAAAACACCAGGCATAAGGCCGAGCCTTCCACCCTTTACCAAATATATAGATGCATTAATTAAATAAGAGATATTGTGATATCCCAACATATCCATGTTCCGACATGGAACAAACTTCAACTTCACCTGCAACTAGCAACACTATAAGAGGGGCTGAGCAAAAGCGGTAACATAGCCAAACAATGGCTTGCTAGGAAAGGATGGTTAGAGGCTGACATGGCAATATGGGAGACATGATATAGCAAGTGATAGGTAACGCGGCATGGCAATAGAGCGAACAACTAACAAAGCAAAGATAGAAGTGATTTCGAGGGGTGGTCATCTTGCCTGCAAGGTTCTCAGAGTTGTCGAAAGCTTGATCCTCGTAAGCGTACTCAACAGGTTCCTCGTTCACGAACTCGTCTCCTGGCTCTACCCAAGACAAGAACACAAGCAACGGAACCTCAATCAATGACGATAAGTGCACAAGCAACATGATGCAAAACATGTATGATATGCGAGATATGATATGCGATGCATATGCGTGCTCCGGAAGGAAAATGATGAACAAGGCAGTAACTTGGCAAACCAAGCATTCCACTGGAAAGATGAGATTATTTCGGTCGAAATTGATATAAAGATCACCGGAAACGGATGCACGGTTTGCAAATGGCAAGCAAAACAAGAATGACACGAATCTGTGATTAACAGCATGATAGCACATAAAATGCAACAAGTAACAATGCTACAGCACTCCAACATAGCAATAAAGTATACAACAGCAATCTACAAAAGATGCTTGACAAAAGATGAACACTGAGCTACGGCTAGATCACAACATAACAAGCTCAAACAAGCATGGCAAAAGAGCAAAAGATAACAGGTTCACATGGCAGAAACAGCATCAGGTAGCAATGTTCAGGGCACGAAATCAACATGCTACAGGAACTTAACATGACAAAACAAGGCATGGTACTATTCTAATAAATGCATATGACAAAATTCCCTTACTGACCATAAGCCAAAAAGGACCAGAAGATATGATGGCAAGCATGTAAACATAGCAAGTTTCGTTATCAGGTTTCAGACTTAGCAGAAAACAGAGCATGGCAGAAACAATAATACGAGGACATGTTTGAGAGCTTGATGCACATTCCACAAAGCAATGCATGACAAAAAAGCATTCCTACAGCAATATGGCATGTTTCTGAAGCTATCCATGGCAAGAACAAAAGCATAGCATGTATGGATCAACTACAACAAGCTTGGCAAAATAGCATATCATGTTAAGAATCTGCCAGAAATATTTTATAGCAAAAGTAGAGCAAGATTGAGTCATGCTATGGCACTCCATAATTGCAAACAAGGGCAGGAATGGATCAATTACAACCATATGTACAAAAAATCCTCACTGAACATCTCCAAAACATGCATGGATCTCTCTGTAGCATCAAGTTTACATGGCAACAAAATAACAGCAGACAAAGACTTAGAGAAATCACTAAGGTTGGGCTGGTTTTTAGGGGGGTTTTGCTGCAACACACAAAAAGCATCTGCGGTTACCCGGTTAACCGTTGGAGTACCAAACGACCTCCAAATGGAACGAAACTTGACCGGTGGTCTACCGGTGGTATACCAAGGCCACTTGACAAGCCTCGGTCCTTTCCAAGAACGTTAGACACCCGCTCACGAAAGAAAACAAGAGGGGTGCACCGGAGGAGATAGGAGCGCCGGATTGCAAAACGGACAACGGGGAAAATGTTCGGATGCATGAGACGAACACGTATGCAAATGCAATGCACATGATGACATGATATGAAATGCATGACATGAACAAAAAGCAAAAACGAAAAACAAAACCCAACTACGAAGGAAATATCATATCACATAGCCGAAAATGGCAAGAGTTGGAGTTACAAATATGGAAAGTTACATGCGGGGTGTTAGATTAGGCACAGTGTTCCTTGATGCCTTCGGCGCCGTGGGTTCTTTTACCCCGAGGCCCCACCAATCCGAGGAGGGGAGGTGGTCGAGGCATTGGCCGAGCGACGGACGTTGCCGTCGCCGACGGATTAGATGACGCGTGCGCGGTCTATTTTGGTCAGGGTCACGACAATGATCCTTCCGCAGGTTCACCTATGGAAACCTTGTTACGACTTCTCCTTCCTCTAAATGATAAGGTTCAATGGACTTCTCGCGACGTCGGGGGCGGCGAACCGCCCCCTTCGCCGTGATCCGAACACTTTACCGGACCATTCAATCGGTAGGAGTGACGGGCGGTGTGTACAAAGGGCAGGGACATAGTCAACGCGAGCTGATGACTCGCCCTTACTAGGCATTCCTCGTTGAAGACCAACAATTGCAATGATCTATACCCATCACGATGAAATTTCCGAAGATTACCCGGGCCTGTCGGCCAAGGCTATATACTCGTTCAATACATTAGTGTAGCGCACGTGTGGCTCAGAACATCTAAGGGCATCACAGACCTGTTATTGCCTCAAACATCCGTCGCCTAAACGGCGATAGTCCCTCTAGGAATCTAGCTGCGGAGGGATGGCTCCGCATAGCTAGTTAGCAGGCTAAGGTCTCGTTCGTTCACGGAATTAACTAGAAAAATCACTCCACCAACGAAGAACGGCCATGCACCACCACCCATAGAATCAAGAAAGAGCTTGTCAGGGATATACCCCGCGGTATGACCCGGCCGGAAGTATGACCCGGCTGGACCTGGCGCTTCATCGTGACCCGCCGGAGGATTGGCGACTCATAGGTCTCGCAGTTCACTCGTGTGACGACTCACGAACCTGGCGACTTAATGATGGCCCCGACGGCGGGTCAGACAGAAGACTAGGCCCAAAGCCCAGAAGGCCGGCTCATGTTATGGTGGGCCGGTTTATGAAGAAAGGCATAAAGAATATTCTCCTACCAAGGAAGCGAGACCTGGACTTGTATTCAACTTGTAAGAAAAGATAGACTAGTCCTAGTCCTACTAGGACTCCACATGTAACCCGCCCCTCTAACTTATATAAGGAGGGGCAGGGCACCCCAAAGAGAAACAAGCGACAGGGAACAATCTCTAGGGCTAAACACCGAGAGCCGGAGCGGGTGACTCTCCTGTGATCATAAAGAGACCTAGCCTCAAACAGCACGTAGGGTTGTTATCGGATGATATTTCCCGGGGCCCGAAGCTGTCTAAACCCTTGTCTTCTCCGTTGATCCGCCCTGCATCTCTCATCCCAATCAACCCCTCTCAAGCTACTACATAGATGCGCTGTCCTCACTACTAAGTCCTCATGCTAAGGACATCTGCCGTGACAATTCCACGACAGTTGGCGCCCACCGTGGGGCCTGTATACAGTGGTGTTGAGTTCTTGAAGGGATTTTTCATAGGTCGAGAAGCTTGTGATGAGATCAGAGAACAGGAACAGAATGATCGTGGAGGATAACCCGCCAGGGAACAGCCATGAGTCAAGCTGGCAAATTTGTTGTTTGATGGCCGGAATCATGATTAACTTTGGAGCTGACAGATGCGAGATTAGATCGAGAGGAGAAATTAGGGTTGCCTCGATTCCGCCGCTTATCTTTCTACAAGACCGACAGGAATTCCATCTATGGTGTCATACAGCAATCGGATCGATGTATTGGGTTTTTCTTTCTCTTAGACATCCTGCTGCAAAGCTGATGAGTCAGATCCAATATAAAAAAACGTACGCAGCGCACGTCCCCTGAACAGAACACAAGGTCCTCTCGTACAATGGTCTACGGTGGTTCTGCTAGTCCTTGGTCAAATCGGCATGTAGATCGAGGAAACCATCCTGCCAGTGCACCAGGTGATTAGACAAATCACTGCTCCTGCTGCCGCCAGGTTGGGGCAGTCTGCTTCCTCATAAAAATCAAATACCACTACTACTCTGCGTCCCAGGTATAGGCCAAAACAAAAAAGCAATGTTTGCACGGGAATCAAGTAATAGTACTACTACCTTTTGGTTGAGAAGGAATAAGACAAGAGGCAGGCACCAAAAAATAGTCAAGTTAATCACGTGAGTCTCCCAATAGCCGGGTTCATGTCCAGCTTCAATAGAAAAGGAAAAAGATAAAAAAGGAGATTACGACCTAGAAGACATGAATATGGAGATTCAAACTAACATCGGCCAGGATGAGGATTTGAAGCGGGGGTCAGACTCGGACTCCGCCATGACCTGCCGCGCGATGAGCCGCCTGGGGTGGGTTGAAGCCGTCCTTTATGAGCCACTGTCCACTGGGACTGGCCCCGAGCCAACTCGTCTGCTGCATGTCGCTGCAGTTTTGTTAATCCGCTGCTGCCAGGCCTGACCCGGCCTCTGTCTGGGCCTCACGCTGCCGTCATCGAAGCAGGGGTTGCGCTGTTACCTCCGCCTCCGTAACCCGCCAAGGGGGCATGACTTATTTAAAAAGCTGGATAGAGGCGTGGTTATATGTTTGGACGTGAAGGCCATCATTTGGTAAAAATTGTTGTGCAATCACTTCGTCCGAGAAATACTTCAGAAAAATTGCTCACTACATCAACACGACGTGGTTGACTCACCCGTCCGCGTGGCTTACCGCGCCGGCGATCGCCTCGCCCGTCCGCCTTCACCGCCGGCTCACGCGTCCACGCCGGCTTAAAACGCGGAAGACAACTTGCTCGTACGCACCGGCTTGCAACACCGCGGCCGACTCATCTACCTGCACCCGCGGCTGACTCGCCTGTGAGTGATTTCAACGTCACGTTGTGATCGTCAAATTCATGGCGGGTTTCTTTCCGGCCTGGCACATCAGGTGATATCCATCTAAGATATATTTTATTGGCGCGTATTATTTTTGTCAAAGAGTAGTTTATCTTTGCCTTGATCTGCACTATTGTTGATGCAGGACTATTGTTCGTTACATCAAAACAAACATGGTTGACCCGCACGCGGACGGTTTACAACGCCGTGGCCGTCTCTCGCGACCGTGCCGGCTTACAACGCCGTGGCCGTCTCTCGCGACCGCGCCGACTTACAAGGCCGTGGCCGTCTCTCGCGACCACGCCGACTTACAACGCCGAGGCCGTCTCTCGCGGCCTGGTCTACATCAACATACCAGGCCGCACTTGTCTGGATGAGTTGTTTATTGATTATGAGCAAGTCACTACTTGGGAAGCCCGGTTTTTCTTCCAACAAACTTGAGGCAAATTATCATATATTATCAGCCGTCGTCTGCACTGGATGGTTCAATGGGCAGGCGCACGAGTCGCCGCCACTACAGTTTGGTTAACTTCGAACAACCAGTTGGAAGGAGCCACTGGCCGAGTTGTTGACACGGCTCATATGGGATCATTTATAACCGCCGCAGTCACCTCAACCTTCTGTGGATTCACATCGCGCTATCAACACCAATGATATACACCTTATGCTATGGTCAATATAGAGAATCTCAAAGCCAACTTCTCGAGTCATCTTGAGACTCGGGGGCTACAATGATATGACTCAGCAGCATTGGTCGGTTTCAATGCATTCAAGAACTCCGGGTCATTGGAGGGAAAAATAACCCGGTCCCGGAGGCTACCGCCATATTGGTAAAAAGTTTAAAGGCCGTCAGAAAATTTCCGGCTTAAAAAGAAGGATTCCGGTTTATATCCGGCTCAAGAGACTTGACATCTCCCACAAAGCACTGAAGCTCTTAAAATAGCCGGTTTAAGATCCGGTTCAAGGGAAATTTATCTGCCACAAAGTTTTGAAGCTCTCAAATCCGGTTCAAAATCCGGTTGAAGCTAAATTTGTTTATCATAAAACTTTGAAACTCTCAATATCCGGTTTTTTCCGGTTCAAAAAGAATTTATCTCTCACAAAAGTTCAAGTTCTCAGGAAAAATTAAAGGGACCAAAGAGAGTCTGTTACAAAGCACAACTCAAATATAGGTACCCTGCTTTAATGACCATTGGGAGCGGATCGTATTCGAATTTAGCTTAACCCTTTTTGTGTGACCCTGATCGTATTCAAATCAGAGTCGTTAAATATTCTAATGATCACTAGGGGGCTTCCTGTTCAAACATAGGTCGTATTCGAACCGAAGAGAACATAGTTGTCGATACCCTTTTGATCGGCACACTGCCGAGCTCATTGGGGAGTTTCTTGGTCATATTTGAACCATAGCTCAACCCCCTTTGAGAACCGACGTGGATCGTATTCGAATCAGCGTCGATAAACAACTCTCAAGGTCATTTGGGGGCTTCCTGTTCAAACATAGGTCGTATTCGAACCAATGAGAACATAGTTGTCGGTACCCTCTTGATCGGCAACGCCAAAGCCACTGGGGGCTATATGATCGTATTCGAATCTTAGCTTAACCCCTTTGGGACGGTTTTCTGATCTTATTCGAATCAGAAGCCTCAAATTTTTTTGAAGTCTCTATTTTGCAAACAATTTTTGGATTTTATTTGAAGCTCTTTTTCATATCTAAAGTGTATATGAGTGGTTGTTATTTAACCCGGCTTGATTTTCAATGATAAATCGCCAGCTTATGACAATCATCATCTATGTGGAAGCATTGGCTTCTAAGGATTGGGTTATCACCCTTACTGCACAGGTCATGTAAACCGGCAGTACAAATTCAATATCACAGTGGTTATATGTAAGATATTATGACCCGCCCTGCGGTAAACTGCCAAGGGATTTTGTGATCTACTTGTGTGCAGGATAAGACTACATTTGGGTGGTTACCCGTCCTGGCTTTTGACGTTAAGTCGCCAGGGCATATGTTGTTTAATCTCTGTGCAGGATTTACAGAGCTATGACTTACATAAAGGATTAAGTTCAAGCCCATCATCAAAGATTGAAATTGGTGTCTCAAAAGGCTATAAGCCGCCGGGTTATAAAAATTCCGGTTTACAATGGAGGCGTATTAAATTGCCATCAGCCAAGAGCCGCCGGGTATTTAAACTCCGGGTTTACTTAACAACAAAGGAGGTATTCAAAGTCGCTTTGGCGCAATGGCTATTATTTTATCAATGGATATAATTTATTCTACAATGGAAGGAATAGTGCCGAGTCGCTGCAGGCTTACGACCCGGCACTTGGGGGCTACATTATTTACATTGAAGATCACATCAAATATGCATGTCCCATGTCACTGCCAGCATGCACCATGGCACTTGGGAGCTAATGTAAGGACATTTTTTGCTCAACTTATTGAAGACCCGACTCATTACATCGTAATGAGCCGGCCCTTGGGGGCTACCAATTGCTCCTATTAAAATTCAAGATACACAAGCCTTATTACATTATATTGAAGGATCAACTGCTTAGTTGGTAAGGCACAGAGCTATTAACCTTGTGGACGTGGGTTCAAGCCCCATGGTGGAGATTACATCATATACTGTTATTATCAATGATCATATTTACAAATTCCCTGTTCATTATTGCATAATGACCCGGCCCTTGGGGGCTACAGGTATTATATTATTTTCGAAGAAATATTTTCAAATTCTTTGTTTTGAGCAAACCAAATTGACCCGGCGTCACCAATCATTATGACCCTGTGACTACAACCCGGCATCATCAATAAACATGAACCGGCGTTGGCCACAATTATGACCCGGCATCATCAGTCTTTTATAACCCGGAGATTTTGGAAATTATAACTCGGCAAGATCTATATCTTTAAGCCGGTTGAAAACCAGATAAGTATTTTAAGACCTATATTTTTAAGCCGGCGCTTTGGAAGCTGACTCAAGTGGATTATTTCTTACAATATTTCTCTACAAGAGACCAATGCCAGCAAATTGACTCTGAAGCTGGCCTATTGACCCGGATTTTTCGAAAGAAGTGCTAAGATTTTTTGCATTGGCAAGGTTTGGACATATCTGTTAAAAGAGATTTGCTATAAGATCTTGAGTATGCATCCAGGAGGAAATGACAAGGACTTAAAGATGATCAGGTGCCGGTTCACGAAAATATTTAACCCGGAACACAACCTATCAAGTTTGTTCTTGTGTTTATTTTACAGGATCAGTTTAACATGGACAAATCCAAATTAAACTGGGGGCTAATGTCGGGGATATACCACGCGGTATGACCTGGCAGGAAGTATGACCCGGCCGGACCTGGCGCTTCATCGTCACCCGCCGGAGGATTGGCGACTCATAGGTCTGGCGGTTCACTGGTGTGACGACTCACGAACCCGGCGACTTAATGATGGCCCCGACGGCGGGTCAGACAGAGGAGTAGGCCCAAAGCCCAGAAGGCCGGCTCATGTTATGGTGGGCCGGTTTATGCAGAAAGGCATAAAGAATATTCTCCTACTAGGACTCCACATGTTACCCGCCCCTCTAACTTATATAAGGAGGGGCAGGGCACCCCAAAGAGAAACAAGCGACTGTGAACAATCTCTAGGGCTAAACACCGAGAGCCGGAGCCGGCGACTCTCCCGTGATCATAATGAGACCTAGCCTCAAACAGCACGTCGGGTTGTTACCGGATGATGTTTCCCGGGGCCCGAAGCTGTCTAAACCCTTTTCTTGTGCGTTGATCCGCCCTGCATCTCTCATCCCAATCAACCCCTCTCAAGCTACTACATAGATGCGCTGGCCTCACGACTAAGTCCTCATGCTAAGGACATCTGCCGTGACAATTCCACGACAGAGCTCCCAGTCTTGAAGGAAATATGCCCTAGAGTGTCCCGAACTCTTGGTAGGAGTAGGACTCCTCCTGGCGCGCCTCTCCTCTAGGCCGGCCGAACCCCCCCTTGCTCCTTTATATACGGGGGCAGGGGGGCACCTCTAGACACACAATTGATCAACGATCTTTTAGCCGTGTGCGGTGCCCCCCTCCACCATATTACACCTCGATAATATCGTAGCGGTGCTTAGGCGAAGCCCTACGTCGGTAGAACATCATCATCGTCACCACGCCGTCGTGCTGACGAAACTCTCCCTCAACACTCGGCTGGATCGGAGTTCGAGGGACGTCATCGAGCTGAACGTGTGCTAAACTCGGAGGTGCCGTGCGTTCGGTACATGATCGGTCGGATCGTGAAGACGTACGACTACATCAACCGCGTTTTGTTAACGCTTCCGCTTTCGGTCTACGAGGGTACGTGGACAACACTCTCCCCTCTTGTTGCTATGCATCACCATGATCTTGCATGTCATATTTTGGTTCAGCGGTATTGTGAGATGAAGCGGCCCGGACCGACATTACGCGTACGCTTACGCGAGACTGGTTTCACCGTTGCGAGCACTCGTTGCTTAAAGGTGACTGGCGGGTGTCTGTCTCTCTAACTTTAGTTGAACCGAGTGTGGCTACACCCGGTCCTTGCGAAGGTTAAAACAACACCAACTTGACAAACTATCGTTGTGGTTTTGATGCGTACGTAAGAACGGTTCTTGCTAAGCCCGTAGCAGCCACGTAAAACTTGCAACAACAAAGTAGAGGACGTCTAACTTGTTTTTGTAGGGCATGTTGTGATGTGATATGGTCAAGACATGATGCTATATTTTATTGTATGAGATGATCATGTTTTGTAACCAAGTTATCGGCAACTGGCAGGAGCCATATGGTTGTCGCTTTATTGTATGCAATGCAATCGCCATGTAATTGTTTTACTTTATCACTAAGCGGTAGCGATAGTCGTAAAAAGCAATAGTTGGCGAGACGACAACGATGCTACGATGGAGATCAAGGTGTCGCGCCGGTGACAATGGTGATCATGACGGTGTTTCGGAGATGGAGATCACAAGCACAAGATGATGATGGCCATATCATATCACTTATATTGATTGCATGTGATGTTTATCTTTTATGCATCTTATCTTGCTTTGATTGACCGTAGCATCATAAGATGATCTCTCACTAAAATTTCAAGATAAAAGTGTTCTCCCTGAGTATGCACCGTTGCGAAAGTTCTTCGTGCTGAGACACCACGTGATGATCGGGTGTGATAGGCTCTACGTTCAAATACAACGGGTGCAAAACAGTTGCACACGCGGAATACTCAGGTTAAACTTGACGAGCCTAGCATATGCAGATATGGCCTCGGAACACTGAGACTGAAAGGTCGAGCATGAATCATATAGTAGATATGATCAACATAGTGATGTTCACCATTGAAAACTACTCCATTTCACGTGATGATCGGTTACGGTTTAGTTGATTTGGATCACGTAATCACTTAGATGATTAGAGAGATGTCTAGCTAAGTGGGAGTTCTTAAGTAATCTGATTAATAGAACTTAAATTTATCATGAAGTTAGTACCTGATAGTATCTTGCTTGTCTATGTTAATTGTAGATAGATGGCCCGTGCTGTTGTTCCGTTGAATTTTAATGCGTCCCTTGAGAAAGCAAAGTTGAAAGATGATGGTAGCAATTACACGGACTGGGTCCATAACTTGAGGATTATCCTCATTGCTGCACAGAAGAATTACGTCCTGGAAGCACGGCTGGGTGCCAGGCCTGCTGCAAGAGCAACACCAGAAGTTATGAACGTCTGGCAGAGCAAAGCTGATGACTACTCGATAGTTCAGTGTGCCATGCTTTACGGCTTAGAACCGGGTCTTCAACGACGTTTTGAACGTCATGGAGCATATGAGATGTTCCAGGAGTTGAAGTTAATATTTCAAGCAAATGCCTGGATTGAGAGATATGAAGTCTCCAATAAGTTCTACAGCTGCAAGATGGAAGAGAATAGTTCTGTCAGTGAGCATATGCTCAAAATGTCTGGGTATAATAATCACTTGATTCAACTGGGAGTTAATCTTCCGGATGATAGCGTCATTGACAGAATTCTTCAATCACTGCCACCAAGCTACAAGAGCTTCGTGATGAACTATAACATGCAAGGGATGAATAAGACAATTCCCGAGCTCTTCGCAGTGCTAAAGGCAGCGGAGGTAGAAATCAAAAAGGAGCATCAAGTGTTGATGGTCAATAAGACCACTAGTTTCATGAAAAAGGGCAAAGGGAAGAAGAAGGGGAACTTCAAGAAGAAGAACAAGCAAGTTGCTGTTCAGGAGAAGAAACCCAAGTCTGGACCTAAGCCTGAGACTGAGTGCTTCTACTGCAAGCAGACTGGTCACTGGAAGCGGAACTGCCCCAAGTATTTGGCAGATAAGAAGGATGGCAAGGTGAACAAAGGTATATGTGATATACATGTTATTGATGTGTACCTTACTAATGCTCGCTGTAGCACCTGGGTATTTGATACTGGTTCTGTTGCTAATATTTTCAACTCGAAACAGGGGCTACGGATTAAGCGAAGATTGGTTAAGGACGAGGTAACGATGCGTGTGGGAAATGGTTCCAAAGTCGATGTGATCGCCGTCGGCACGCTACCTGTACATCTACCTTCGGGATTAGTATTAGACCTAAATAATTGTTATTTGGTGCCAGCGTTGAGCATGAACATTATATCTGGATCTTGTTTGATGCGAGACGGTTATTCATTTAAATCAGAGAATAATGGTTGTTCTATTTATATGAGTAATATCTTTTATGGTCATGCACCCTTGAAGAGTGGTCTATTTTTAATGAATCTCGGTAGTAGTGACACACATATTCATAATGTCGAAGCCAAAAGATGCAGAGTTGATAACGATAGTGCAACTTATTTGTGGCACTGCCGTTTAGGTCATATCGGTGTAAAGCGCATGAAGAAACTCCATAATGATGGACTTTTGGAATCACTTGATTATGAATCACTTGGTACTTGCGAACCGTGTCTCATGGGAAAGATGACTAAAACACCATTCTCCGGTACTATGGAGAGAGCAACTAATTTGTTGGAAATCATACATACAGATGTATGTGGTCCGATGAATATTGAGGCTCGTGGCGGATATCCTTATTTTCTCACCTTCACAGATGATTTGAGCAGATATGGGTATATCTACTTAATGAAACATAAGTCTGAAACATTTGAAAAGTTCAAAGAATTTCAGAGCGAAGTTGAAAATCATCGTAACAAGAAAATAAAGTTTCTACGATCAGATCGTGGAGGAGAATATTTGAGTTACGAGTTTGGCCCCTACATTTGAAACAATGCGGAATAATTTCGCAACTCACGCCACCCGGAACACCACAACATAATGGTATGTCCGAACGTTGTAATCGTACTTTACTAGATATGGTGCGATCTATGATGTCTCTTACTGATTTACCGCTATCGTTTTGGGGTTATGCTTTAGAGACGGCTGCATTCACTCTAAATAGGGCACCATCAAAATCCGTTGAAACGACACCTTATGAACTATGGATTGGCAAGAAACCAAAGTTGTCGTATCTTAAAGTTTGGGGTTGCGATGCTTATGTGAAGAAACTTCAACCTGATAAGCTCGAACCTAAATCGGAGAAATGTGTCTTCATAGGATACCCAAAGGAGACTGTTGGGTACACCTTCTATCACAGATCCGAAGGCAAGACATTCGTTGCTAAGAATGGATCCTTTCTAGAGAAGGAGTTTCTCTCGAATGAAGTGAGTGGGAGGAAAGTAGAACTTGATGAGGTAACTGTACCTGCTCCCTTATTGGAAAGTAGATCATCACAAAAATCAGTTTCTGCGACACCTACACCAATTAGTGAGGAAGTTAATGATAATGATCATGAAACTTTAGATCAAGTTATTACTGAACCTCGTAGGTCAACCAGATTAAGATCCGCACCAGAGTGGTACGGTAATCCTGTTCTGGAGGTTATGTTGCTAGACCATGATGAACCTACGAACTATGAAGAAGCAATGGTGAGCCCAGATTCCGCAAAATGGCTTGAGGCCATGAAAACCGAGATGGGATCCATGTATGAGAACAAAGTATGGACTTTGGTTGACTTGCCGGATCATCGGCAAGCCATTGAAAATAAATGGATCTTCAAGAAGAAGACTGACGCTGACGGTAATGTTACTGTCTATAAAGCTCGACTTGTTGCGAAAGGTTTTCGACAAGTTCAAGGGATTGACTACGATGAGACCTTCTCACCCGTAGCGATGCTTAAGTCTGTCCGAATCATGTTAGCAATTGCCGCATTTTATGATTATGAAATTTGGCAAATGGATGTCAAAACTGCATTCCTGAATGGATTTCTGGAAGAAGAGTTGTATATGATGCAACCGGAAGGTTTTGTCAATCCAAAGGGAGCTAACAAAGTGTGCAAGCTCCAGCGATCCATTTATGGATTGGTGCAAGCCTCTCGGAGTTGGAATAAACGCTTTGATAGTGTGATCAAAGCATTTGGTTTTATACAGACTTTTGGAGAAGCCTGTATTTACAAGAATGTGAGTGGCAGCTCAGTAGCATTTCTGATATTATATGTGGATGACATATTGCTAATTGGAAATGATATAGAATTTCTGGATAGCATAACGGGATACTTGAATCAGAGTTTTTCAATGAAAGACCTTGGTGAAGCTGCATATATATTGGGCATCAAGATCTATAGAGATAGATCAAGACGCTTAATTGGACTTTCACAAAGCACATACCTTGACAAAGTTTTGAAGAAGTTCAAAATGGATCAAGCAAAGAAAGGGTTCTTGCGTGTACTACAAGGTGTGAGATTGAGTAAGACTCAATGCCCGACCACTGCAGAAGATAGAGAGAAGATGAAAGATGTTCCCTATGCTTCAGCCATAGGCTCTATCATGTATGCAATGCTGTGTACCAGACCTGATGTGTGCCTTGCTATAAGTTTAGTAGGGAGGTACCAAAGTAATCCAGGAGTGGATCATTGGACAGCGGTCAAGAACATCCTGAAATACCTGAAAAGGACTAAGGATATGTTTCTTGTTTATGGAGGTGACAAAGAGCTCATCGTAAATGGTTACGTTGATGCAAGCTTTGACACTGATCCGGACGATTCTAAATCGCAAACCGGATACGTGTTTACATTGAACGGTGGAGCTGTCAGTTGGTGCAGTTCTAAGCAAAGTGTCTTGGCGGGATCTACGTGTGAAGCGGAGTACATAGCTGCTTCGGAAGCAGCAAATGAAGGAGTCTGGATGAAGGAGTTCATATCCGATCGAGGTGTTATACCTAGTGCATCGGGACCAATCAAAATCTTTTGTGACAATACTGGTGCAATTGCCTTAGCAAAGGAATCCAGATTTCACAAGAGAACCAAGCACATCAAAAGACGCTTCAATTCCATCCGGGATTTAGTCCAGGTGGGAGACATAGAAATTTGCAAGATACATACGGATCTGAATGTTGCAGACCCGTTGACTAAGCCTCTTCCACGAGCAAAACATGATCAGCACCAAGACTCCATGGGTGTAAGAATCATTACTGTGTAATCTAGATTATTGACTCTAGTGCA
>NC_057808.1:19049322-19059322 GCF_018294505.1 Triticum aestivum | reverse complement strand
TCCCTCTACCTATATAATTGCCTCCCCTCCCGAAATAGATCGCAGACGAAACCATAACAACTTCCCTCCGCGCCGCCGGACACGTCCGCCGCCGGCCGGACAAATCGCGCCGCCGCGTCCGTACTAGTGAGGTCACGCCACGTGGCAGCCGTCCCCGCGGCCCTCCCCGGCCAGCGCGCCCGCCGCCGCCTGCCTCCACGACACCATCGCCGCCGCTCGCCGGGCTGCCGCCGACCGACCTCGCCGGTCCGCCGTGGGCGCCGCCTCCCCGTCGCCGGCGTGCTCGCCGCCGCCGCCGCGGAGGCCGCCCCCGTCCCCGGCGCCCTCTTCCTCCTCTGGCTCCGGTCGCCGCCGCCTCCTTCCTCTCCGACGGCCGGCGAGCTCCCTCGAGCAGGCCCCGATCTGGATCCGTTCGAGCACTGTAGCAGGTTGACTTTCCCGAGACCCCGTTTTTCTCCAAGTCTTAAATTTTCTTCAGCATGTGCCCTAGTTCATATCTAAATAACTCACTGTGCATAGCTCCGTTTCGCGCGTGTAATCTGTCAAATTGTGCGTCTCGTGATGCTCTACATTTTGTTCAATTGCACCATGTTCATTAGAGGTAATCTTGATGCCCAAATCTCTTTTGCAAGAGGGCTAGTTGCTGTTACCTGCTGGTTCTTATCAAAACTTGGAGATTTGTCATTTTTGCATCATTTAATCTGTGCATCTTATGGGCATGAGCTCTACATGTGTTTTGTTGTATGCCATGCCATCTTTCCAGGGGTGTATGCTATGTATTTTTGTGATCTCTGTGGTGACTAGCACAAGCATCCAAACTAGGCCCCGTAATGTTTCTGATTTCAGGGACTTAGTGTTTTCTCTAAGTTTTGTCTGGTGTTATTTTGTTGCCATGTAAACTTGATGCTACAGAGAGATCCATGCATATTTTGGAGATGTTCAGTAAGGATGTTTTGTAGATACTGTTGTAATTGATCCATTCCTGCACTTGTTTGCAATTATGGAGTACCATAGCATGACTCAATCTTGCTCTACTTTTGCTATAAAATATTTCTGGCAGATTGTTTACGTGTTATTCAATTTTGCCAAGCTTATTGTAGTTGATCCATACATGCCATGCTCTTGTTCTTGCCATGGTTAGCTTTATAAACATGCCATCTTGCTGTAGGTATGATTGTTTTGTCATGCATTGCTTTGTGGTGAGTGCATCAAGCTCACCAAGATGCCTTCATATCATTATTTCTGCCATGCTCTGTTTTCTGCCAAGTCTGGAACCTGATAACGAAACTTGCTATGTTTACAAGCTTGCCATCATATCTTCTGGTCCTTTTTGGCTTATGGTCAGTAAGGGACTTTTGTCATATGCATTTAGTAGAATACCTCCATGCCTTAGTTTTCCATGTTATGTTCTTGTAGCATGTCGATTTTGTGCTCCGAACATTGCTATCTGATGCTGTTTTCTGCCATGTCCAGTAATTTCTCCAAGTCTGTGAACCTGTTATCTTTTGCACTATTGCCATGCTTGTTTGAACTTGTTATGTTGTGAACTAGCCGTAGCTCATTGTTCATCTTTTGTCAAGCATCTCCTGTAGATTACTGTCATATGCCTTGATGCTATGTTGGAGTGCTGTAGAATTTTTACTTGTTGCATTCTAAGTGCTATTATGCTGTTAATCGCAGATTCGTGTCAGTCTTGTTTTCCTTGCCATTTGCAAACCGTGCATCCGTTTCCGGTGATCTTTACATCGATTTCGACCGAAATCATCTCATCTTTCAAGTGGCATGCTTGGTTTGCCAAGTTACTGCCTTGTTCATCATTTTCCTTCCGGAGCACGCATATGCATCGCATATCATATCTTGCTTATCATACATGTTTTGCATCATGTTGCTTGTGTATTTCTCGTGGTTGATTGTGGTTCCGTTGGTTTGTGTTCTTGTCTTGGGTAGAGCCGGGAGACGAGTTCGTGAACGAGGAACCTGTTGAGTACGCTTACGAGGATCAAGCTTTCGACAACTCTGAGAACCTTGCAGGCAAGATGACCACCCCTCGAAATCACTTCTATCTTTGCTTTGCTAGTTGTTTGCTCTATTGCCATGCTGCGCTACCTATCACTTTCTATATCATGTCTCCCATATTGCCATGTCAGCCTCTAACCATCCTTTCCTAGCAAACCGTTGTTTGGCTAAGTTACCGCTTTTGCTCAGCCCTTCTTATAGCGTTGCTAGTTGCAGGTGAAGTTGAAGTTTGTTCCATGTTCGGAACATGGATATGTTGGGATATCACAATATCTCTTATTTAATTAATGCATCTATATATTTTGGTAAAGGGTGGAAGGCTCGGCCTTATGCCTGGTGTTTTTTTTCCACTCTTGCCGCCCTAGTTACTGTCATTCCGGTATTATGTTCCTTGAGTTTGCGTTCCTTACGCGGTTGGGTGATTTATGGGACCCCCTTCACAGTTCGCCTTGAATAAAACTCCTGCAGCAAGGCCCAACGTTGGTTTTACCATTTGCCACCTAAGCCTTTTCCCCCGGGTTTTCGCGAGCCCGAGGGTCATCTTTATTTTAAACCCCCGGACCAGTGCTCCTTCGAGTGCTGGCCCAAACTGGGCGATGTGCGGCGCCCCCTGGGCAACCAGGGTCTATGCCAACTTGACGTCTTGCCCATCCGGTGTGCCCTGAGAACGAGGTATGAGCAGCTCCTATCGGGATTTGTCGGCACATTCGGGTGGCTTTGCTGGTCTTGTTTTACCATTGTCGAAATGTCTTGTAAACCGGGATTCCGAGACTGATCGGGTCTTTCCGGGAGAAGGTTTATCCTTCGTTGACCGTGAGAGGTTATGATGGGCTAAGTTGGGACACCCCTGTAGGGTATTATCTTTCGAAAGCCATGCCCGCGGTTATGAGGCAGATGGGAATTTGTTAATGTCGGGTTGTAGAGAACTTGTCACTTGACCCATTTGAAATACATCAACTGTGTGTGTAGACGTGATGGTCTCTTCTCGGCGGAGTCCGGGAAGTGAACACGGTCTGAGTTATGTATGACGTAAGTAGGAGTTCAGGATCACTTCTTGGTCATTGCTAGATGACGACCGTTCCGTTGCTTCTCTTCTCGCTCTCTCTTGCGCATGTTAGCCACCATATATGCTTATTGCTGCTGCAGCTCCACCTCATTACACCATCCTCTCCTATAAGCTTAAATAGACTTGATCTCGCGGGTGTGAGATTGCTGAGTCCTCATGACTCACAGATTCTACCAAAACAGTTGCAGGTACCGACGATGCCAGTGCAGATGATGGGGTCGATCTCAAGTGGGAGTTCGATGAGGAACATGGTCGTTACTATGTGTCTTTTCCTGATGATCAGTAGTGGAGCCCAGTTGGGACGATCAGGGATCTAGCATTTGGGGTTATCTTATTTTCATTTGGATCTTGACCGTAGTCGGTCTATGTGTGTATTTCGGATGATCTATGAATTATATTTATGTATTGTGTGAAGTGGCGATTGTAAGCCAACTCTTTATCCCATTCTTGTTCATTACATGGGCTTGTGTGAAGATGACCCTTCTTGCGACAAAACCACTATGCGGTTATGCCTCTAAGTCGTGCCTCGACACGTGGGAGATATAGCCGCATCGTGGGCGTTACAAGTTGGTAATCAGAGCCATCCCCGACTTAGGAGCCCCCTGCTTGATCGAATCACTGGCGTTGTTGAGTCTAGAACAAAAATGTTTTGAGTCTTAGGATTATATATATCGGAGAGTAGGATTCTTTTTACTCCTCAGTGCCTTCGTCGCTCTAGTGAGGTCTCCTGACATAGAAGTTTTGACTATTCTCTCCTCAAATTTCACTAAAAAAAAATTTTAGGATCACGCGGGTATCTTGGAATCGTTCCGATGGTTTTGTGACGAGAACATTGTTCTTGGTGCCTCCTGACATTTAGGGGTTGTGGTAGTGTCCCGGGGAGTTGAGCTCCGAGGTGTTGTCGTCACAATTTTATCGTTGCAGTTCTGGAATACCTGAGTTTCGCCGACATCGAAATCTCTTTTATGTAGTTGTTGGTTAGATCACCTCGACGCCACCCAGTACTGGGGCGGGAGTTCGGGAGTATTGCCATAACTTGTATAACGGATTCTTTTCGAAGGTTGGGGTAAACGATTTCCGAAGGTTTCTTGGTTATGTGTTGACGGATGGATACAGCTGGATCTAGGGATTGTTAGTTTGGGTTATATATTTTGTGTCCCCTGTATCCCCAACACCAGATTGCATAACCAGAAAGTTTCGGGAGTTTATAAGTGGCAATTCAAGTAGCCTTAGGATATCTTTCCGATAGACGCATGATATGAGATTGGGGTTCAACGTCTAGTGGTCCGCCTGTACACGGTTGGTTTTACAGTGGTCTCGTAGTGTCTTAAAGAGTCCTTGGCTATGCCGACTCGGGGACGCTTCCTATGTCATGTGCACAGCCTTGTACATGATGGTGCTGTACGATTGAGCCCGTGTGGGCCCCACCACGAAAACTTCGGACGAAATCTCTATCATATGTTTGTTCCGGCTTATTCTGCAAGCCAATACTTTGTGTTGTTTTGAATTGTGGTATTCGAGTTGCTTCGAAGTCATATGTCGATTCCAGATCTTTTTCAAGTGTCTTCTGAACTTATGGAAGTGTGATGATTTACTATGGAAATCATTCGTTCATCTTCGTCCGATGTTTATTGTGAAGACTATATGTTGCAATTTCTATTCGTTGATTCTACTTGTCTATTTGTCTATCAAGATGCTAACGGATGTCACCCTCTTCAGGATGGCTCCGCCAACGCGTCAGAATCCGGATCGCAATGAAGGGAGTCAAGCGAACCCTCCGCCACCACCTCCGCCTCCGGAGGCATGGCAAGCTATCATGGCAGCCACCAACGCCAATGCTCAGATGATTCTGCAACTCTTGCAAGAACGCACCCAAGGGCAAGGCAATCAAGGTCAAGGCAACAATCAGCCTCACTTCGCTACCCTCAACCAGTTTCTCGCAAATCAGCCCAAGTCTTTCAGCTACTATGCCAAGGCCACGGATGCCGATGATTGGCTCGTGGACATCAACAAGCATTTTGAATGTAGCAATGTCAGGCCTGAGGACTATGTCAAGTTCGCTTCTTTTCAGCTCAAGGACCAAGCTGTTGATTGTTTTCAGCAATACAAAGATTCCAGAGGAGGTCGTGTGATCACTTAGACTGACTTATGTCGGGACTTCAAAGCGCACCACATTCCACAAAGTGTTGTTGAGAGCAAGCGTGAGGAGTTCCGCAATCTCAAGCAAGGCAACATGCCTGTGTATCAATACAACATCCAGTTTCAGAAACTTGCTCGCTTCGCTAAACAAGACGTTGCTGATGAAAAGAGCATGATCTATCACTTCAGAGGTGGCCTTAGAGAGGATCTGCAGTTAGCTCTCGTTCTTGTTGAGCCTACTCAGTTTGATCAATTCTATAACATGGCACTGAAGCAAGAGGCTGCTCAGCTCAAGTGTGAGGCTTCTAAGAAAAGAGTCAGGGATGCAGTTCAGTCTTCTTCTTCCTCACTTGTGGCAGCTAAGCAACAGAAGTTCTGGTTCCCTCCTCCTTCGTTTCGTCAGCCTTACCAGCAGAAGAACAAAGGTGGCCATGGTTCTTCCAACTCTTCCAACTCTGGCTATCAGAACAAGTCTCAGAATCAAGCTCCAAAGTCCAATGCTCCATATCACCGTCCACTCTCAGAGGTGACTTGCAACAAGTGTCAGCAGAAAGGTCACTAAGCTAACAAGTGCTTCAACCAAAGGCGTCTGCCTCCTCCTCCTCCTGTCAGATCTTCCAGCAATGCAGTGGTCAAGCATAATCCAAAGTCTGCAAAGGTGAACATGATGAATGCAGCTCAAGCGGAGGAATCTACTGATGTGATAATGGGTAATCTTCCTGTTAATGATATTCCTGCAAAAGTCTTGTTTGATACTGGTGCATCTATTTCTTTCATATCAAGACCTTTTGCATCCATGAACAATTTGCATACTGTTGATCTGCCTAAGCCGATAGCGGTTTCCTCTCCGGGATTATTCATGAATACCAAAATGATGGCTCCCGATGTTTCTATCAAGATGGGCAATTATAAATTTCCGTCTTCCCCAATGGTTCTTGGTGACTTGGATATTGATTTAATTCTCGGGATGGACTGGCTTTCTAAGCACAAAGCTCAACTTGATTGTGCTGCCAGGGAAATTCTATTGACACACTCTTCTGAGGATGTTATCATTTATGCCGCTCGTGATGAAACCATTCGGTTACTTTCTCTCAATGAGAAGGGCGAATTGAATGCCATCTCTCAAATTCCAGTCGTTTGTGAGTATCAAGATGTCTTTCCAGAAGAGCTTCCGGGTATGCCTCCTCACCGGCCAGTTGAGTTCGTTATCGAACTAGAGCCTGGCACTGAACCCGTTTGCAAGCGTCCATACAAGCTTGGACCCAACGAGCTGAAAGAATTGAAGAAACACCTCGATGAACAAGAGCGTCTGGGTTTGATCAGACTGAGTTCATCTCCATGGGGTTGTGGTGTTCTTTTTGTCAAGAAGATGGATGGCACGGACCGACTTTGTGTCGATTACCGTCCATTGAACAAGAAGACAATCAAGAACAAGTATCCACTTCCCAACATCAATGAGCTATTCGAGCAACTCAAAGGTGCTAAAGTATTCTCCAAGCTTGACCTTCGTATGGGTTATCATCAGATTCGCATTCGTGAAGAAGATATTCCCAAGATAGCATTCACAACAAGCTTTGGTTCTTATGAATATACTGTCATGTCTTTCGGCCTTGTCAATGCTCCTCCAGTATTCTCTCGGATGATGAATTTCATCTTCAACCCCTATACCAATGAATTCGTCCTGATGTATCTCGATGATATCTTGCTCTTCTCCAAGAATAAGAAGGATCATGCCAAACATTTGCGATTGGTGCTCGACAAGCTCAGAGAGTATCAATTCTATGCAAAGTTCTCTAAATGCGAGTTTTGGCTTGATGAAGTTCTTTTCCTTGGTCACATCATCTCTGCCAAGGGCATCGCTGTTAACCCCGAGAAAGTGTCCACAAATGTGAATTGGGAACCTCCTCAGAATGTCAAGCAGCTCCGCAGTTTATTTGGTCTTGCAAGCTATTGTCGAAGATTCGTTGAGAATTTCTCTAAGATTGCAAAGCCTCTTTCCAACCTCCTCCAGAAGCATGTGAAGTATGTCTAGTCTCCTGAGTGTGACGTTGCTTTCATCACTCTCAAAGAGAAACTCGTGACAGCTCCTTTCTTAACTCCTCCTGATGAATCCAAGCCATTTGAAGTTTTCTGTGATGCTTCTCTCCAAGGTCTGGGTGCTGTGTTAATGCAAGAGAAGAAAGTTGTGGCCTATACCTCTCGTTAGTTCAAGCCCAACGAGAAGAACTACCCCACTCACGATCTTGAGTTGGCGGCAGTTGTCCATGCATTAATAACGTGGAGACATCTCTTGTTGGGAAGACAAGTGGACATTTTCACCGATCACAAGAGTCTCAAGTACATCTTCACTCAGCCCAACCTCAACCTCAGGCAGACTCGTTGGGTTGAAATGATTCAAGAGTACAATCCGAGTGTTGAGTATACTCCAGGCAAGGCCAATGTCATTGCAGATGCTTTAAGCAGGAAGGCTTATTGCAACAGTTTAATTCTCAATCCTTTCCAACCGGATCTTTGTGAAGCTTTCCGCAAGCTGAATCTCCAAGTTGTTCCTCAAGGCTTTCTTGCCAACCTCATAGTCTCTCCTACTTTGGAAGATCAAATTCGTGAGGCACAACTCCTTGATGCCATGGTGAAGAAGGTGAAACGTGGTATCGACAAGGGTCTTTCCAAATACAAGTGCTATCGCATTGATGACAGAGACACTTTATTCTACGAGGACCGGATTGTGGTTCCTAAAGGTGATCTAAGGAAAGTCATTATGAACGAGGCACACAATTCTCTTCTTTCCATTCATCCTGGAAGTACGAAGATGTACCAAGACCTCAAGCAGTCGTATTGGTGGACTCGAATGAAGCGAGAAATTGCTCAATTCGTGAATGAATGTGATGTCTGTCGAAGAGTGAAAGCAAAACACCAACGACCAGCTAGTCTCCTCCAACCTCTTGCTATACCAGAGTGGAAGTTTGATCATATCGAAATGGACTTCGTGACTGGTTTTCCAAAGTCCAAGCGCGGAAATGATGCTATCTTCGTTGTCATCCACAAGCTTTCTAAAGTGGCTCATTTCCTTCCAATCAAAGAATCCATCACAGCAGCTCAATTAGCAGAGCTATACACCTCCAGAATTGTCTCCTTGCACGGCATTCCACAATTGATTTCTTCAGATCGTGGAAGTATCTTCACCTCTATGTTCTGGGACTCCTTCCAGAAGGCCATGGGCACCAACATTCGCTTCAGCACAGCTTTCCATCCTGAAACAAGTGGCCAAGTCGAGCGAGTCAATCAAATTCTTGAAGATATGCTGAGGGCTTGTGTCATTTCCTTTGGCATGAAATGGGAATATTGTCTTCCATATGCCGAATTCTCCTACAACAACAGCTTCCAAGCAAGTTCGGGCAAGGCCCCATTTGAGATTCTCTATGGCAGAAAGTGCCGTACTCCTCTCAATTGGTCAGAGACTGGTGAACGCCAACTTCTTGGCAATGACTTAATCACTGAAGCCGAAGAAATGTGTAAAGTCATCCGTGATAATCTCAAAGCCGCGCAATCGCGCCAGAAGCGTTACTATGATAGTAAGCACCGTGATTTGGCTTTCGAGATCGGAGACCATTTCTATCTCCGCGTCTCTCCAATGAAAGGCACTCGTCGCTTCGGTATCAAAGGGAAGCTTGCCCCTAGATATGTGGGTCCTTTAAAGATCATTGGCAAAAGAGGCGACCTCGCCTATCAACTTGAGCTTCCTTCCAACTTCGCGAACGTGCACGATGTGTTCCACGTGTCACAGCTCCGCAAGTGCTTCAAGACTCCTGAGCGCACTATCATCTTCGAAGAGATTGACCTCCAAGAAGATTTGTCTTATCATGAGCACCCCGTTGCTATTCTTGAAGAAACTGAGCGCAAGACTCGCAACAAGTCAATCAAATTCCTGAAAGTGAAGTGGTCGCACCATTCCGACAGGGAAGCCACCTGGGAACGCGAGGACCATCTCCGTTCTGAATATCCGGAGTTCTTTCAGTCCTAGATCTCGGGACGAGATCCTCTCGTAGTGGTGGAGTGTTGTAACACCCCGCATGTAACTTTCCATATTTGTAACTCCAACTCTTGCCATTTTCGGCTATGTGCTATGATATTCCCTCCGTGGTCGGGTTTTGTTTGTCGTTTTGCATTTTGTTCATGTCATGCATTTCATATCATGTCATCATGTGCATTGCATTTGCATACGTGTTCGTCTCATGCATCCGAGCATTTTCCCCGTTGTCCGTTTTGCAATCCGGCGCTCCTATCTCCTCCGGTGCACCCCTCTTGTTTTCTTTCGTGAGTGGGTGTCAAACATTCTCGGAATGGACCGAGGCTTGTCAAGTGGCCCTAGTATACCACCGGTCAAGTTTCGTTCCATTTGGAGGTCGTTTGGTACTCCAACGGTTAACCGGGCATCCGCAAAGTCCATTTGTGTGTTGCAGCAAAACCCCCACTCTAACCAGCCCAAATCCCACCAAACACTCTTCCATGCTCTAGGTCGTTCGATCACGAACGTGTGGGCGAAAACCGCACCTCATTTGGACTCTCCTAGCTCCCTCTACCTATATAATTGCCTCCCCTCCCGAAATAGATCACACACGAAACCCTAGCAACTTCCCTCCGCGCCGCCGGACATGTCCGCCGCCGGCCGGACAAATCGCGCCGCCGCGTCCGCACCAGTGAGGTCACGCCACGTGGCAGCCGTTCCCGCGTCGCCGCCGTGGCCCGCCGGCCCGTCCGCGGCCCTCCCCGGCCCGCGCG
>NC_057808.1:19038342-19048822 GCF_018294505.1 Triticum aestivum | reverse complement strand
ACCATCGCCGCCGCTCGCCGGGCTGCCGCCGACCGACCTCGCCGGTCCGCCGCGGGCGCCGCCTCCCCGTCGCCGGCGTGCTCACCGTCGCCGCCGCGGACGCCGCCCCCGTCCCCGGCGCTCTCTTCCTCCTCTGCCTCCGGTCGCCGCCGCCTCCTTCCCCTTCCTCTCCGACGGCCGGCGAGCTCCCTCGAGCAGGCCCCGATCTGGATCTGTTCGAGCACTGTAGCAGGTTGACTTTCCCGAGACCCCGTTTTTCCCCAAGTCTTAAATTTTCTTAAGCATGTGCCCTTGTTCATAGCTCCATAACTCACTGTGCATAGCTCCGTTTCGCGTGTGTAATATGTCAAATTGTGCGTCTCGTGATGCTCTACATTTTGTTCAATTGCACCATGTTCATTTGAGGTCATCTTGATGCCCAAATCTCTGTTGCAAGGGGGCTGGTTGCTGTTATCTGCTGGTTCTTATCAGAACTTGGAGATTTGTCATTTTTGTATCATTTAATCTGTGCATCTTATGGGCATGAGCTCTACATGTGTTTTGTTGTATGCCATGCCATCTTTCCAGGGGTGTATGCCATGTATTTTTGTGAGCTCTGTGGTGACTAGGACAAGCATGCAAACTAGGCACCGTAATGTTTCTGATTTCAGGGACTTGGTGTTTTCTCTAAGTCTTTGTCTGCTGTTATTTTGTTGCCATGTAAACTTGATGCTACAGAGAGATCCATGCATATTTTGGAGATGTTCAGTAAGGATGTTTTGTAGATACTGTTGTACTAGATCCATTCCTGCCCTTGTTTGCAATTATGGAGACTCAATCTTGCTCTACTTTTCCTATAAAATATTTCTAGCAGATTGTTTACGTGTTATTCAATTTTGCCAAGCTTATTGTAGTTGATCCATACATGATATGCTCTTGCTCTTGCCATGGTTAGCTTCATAAACATGCCATCTTGCTGTAGGTATGCTTGTTTTGTCATGCATTGCTTTGTGGTGAGTGCATCAAGCTCACCAAGATGCCTTCATATCATTATTTCTGCCATGCTCTGTTTTCTGCCAAGTCTGAAACCTGATAACGAAACTTGCTACGTTTACATGCTTGCCATCATATCTTCTGGTCCTTTTTAGCTTATGGTCAGTAAGGGACTTTTGTCATATGCATTTATTATAATACTGCCATGCCTTGTTTTGCCATGTTAAGTTCCTGTAGCATGTTGATTTCGTGCTCTAAACATTGCTACCTGATGCTGTTTTCTGCCATGTCGAGTAATTTCTCCAAGTCTGTGAACCTGTTATCTTTTGCACTTTTGCCACGCTTGTTTGAACATGTTATGTTGTGAACTAGCCGTAGCTCAGTGTTCATCTTTTGTCAAGCATCTCCTGTAGATTACTGTGATATGACTTGTTGCTACGTTGGAGTGAGTAGCATTGTTACTTGTTGCATTCTAAGTGCTATCATGCTGTTAATCGCAGATTCGTGTCAGTCTTGTTTTCCTTGCCATTTGCAAACCGTGCATCCGTTTCCGGTGATCTTTATATCGATTTCGACCGAAATCATCTCATCTTTCCAGTGGAATGCTTGGTTTGCCAAGTTACTGCATTGTTCATCATTTCCCTTCCGGAGCACGCATATGCATCGCATATCATATCTTGCTTATCATACATGTTTTGCATCATGTTGCTTGTGCATTTCTCGTGGTTGATTGTAGTTCCGTTTGTTTGTGTTCTTGTCTTGGGTAGAGCCGGGAGACGAGTTCGTGAACGAGGAACCTGTTGTGTACACTTACGAGGATCAAGCTTTCGACAACTCTGAGAACCTTGCAGGCAAGATGACGACCCCTCGAAATCACTTCTATCTTTGCTTTGCTAGTTGTTCGCTCTATTGCCATGCTGCGCTACCTATCACTTGCTATATCATGTCTCCCATATTACCATGTCAGCCTCTAACCATCCTTTCCTAGCAAACCGTTGTTTGGCTAAGTTACCGCTTTTGCTCAGCCCTTCTTATAGCGTTGCTAGTTGCAGGTGAAGTTGAAGTTTGTTCCATGTTCGGAATATAGATATGTTGGGATATCACAATATCTCTTATTTAATTAATGCATCTATATATTTTGGTAAAGGGTGGAAGGCTCGGCCTTATGCCTGGTGTTTTGTTCCACTCTTGCCGCCCTAGTTACTGTCATTCCGGTATTATGTTCCTTGAGTTTGCGTTCCTTACGCGGTTGGGTGATTTATGGGACCCCCTTCACAGTTCGCCTTGAATAAAACTCCTGCAGCAAGGCCCAACCTTGGTTTTACCATTTGCCACCTAAGCCTTTTCCCCCGGGTTTTCGCGAGCCCGAGGGTCATCTTTATTTTAAACCCCCGGACCAGTGGTCCTTCGAGTGCTGGCCCAAACTGGGCGATGTCCGGCGCCACCTGGGCAACCAGGGTCTATGCCAACCCGACGTCTTGCCCATCCGGTGTGCCCTGAGAACGAGATATGTGCAGCTCCTATCGGGATTTGTCGGCACATTCGGGTGGCTTTGCTGGTCTTGTTTTACCATTGTCGAAATGTCTTGTAAACCGGGATTCCGAGACTGATCGGGTTTATCCTTCGTTGACCAAGAGAGCTTATGATGGGCTAAGTTGGGACACCCCTGCAGGGTATTATCTTTCGAAAGTCGTGCCCGCGGTTATGAGGCAGATGGGAATTTGTTAATGTCCGGTTGGAGAGAACTTGTCACTTGACCCATTTAAAATACATCAACTGTGTGTGTAGACGTGATGGTCTCTTCTCGACGGAGTCCGGGAAGTGAACACGGTCTGAGTTATGTATGACGTAAGTAGGAGCTCAGGATCACTTCTTGGTCATTGCTAGATGACGACCGTTCCGTTGCTTCTCTTCTCGCTCTCTCTTGCGCATGTTAGCCACCATATATGCTTATTGCTGCTGCAGCTCCACCTCATTACACCATCCTCTCCTATAAGCTTAAATAGTCTTGATATCGCGGGTGTGAGATTGCTGAGTCCTCGTGACTCACAGATTATACCAAAACAGTTGCAGGTGCCGACGATGCCAGTGCAGATGATGGGGTCGATCTCAAGTGGGAGTTCGATGAGGAACGTGGTCGTTACTATGTGTCTTTTCCTGATGATCAGTAGTGGAGCCCAGTTGGGACGATCGGGGATCTAGCATTTGGGGTTATCTTATTTTCATTTGGATCTTGACCGTAGTCGGTCTATGTGTGTATTTCGGATGCTGTATGAATTATATTTATGTATTGTGTGAAGTGGCGATTGTAAGCCAACTCTTTATCCCATTCTTGTTCATTACATGGGATTGTGTGAAGAGGACCCTTCTTGCGACAAAACCACTATGCGGTTATGCCTCTAAGTCGTGCCTCGACACGTGGGAGATATAGCCGCATCGTGGGCGTTACAGTCTATGTCAGGATGACCAAGATCCATGGTGACAAGCATAACCTCATCAAAATAATACATCTTGCAAAATGCTTCCCAATTTTTGCAACCAAAATGGGTTACGCTCTCAGCATTATACAGATTTACTTCAAAGTCCACATCATGATCGGTCCTTAGGTGAATTTTCTTCGTTTCAAAATTTTCATGGTCTTCAAAATCCCTCCTCTCCAAGACATAGCGTCTTGCATGGCATGGGATAAGCTATACTCGAATTGTAAAAGACTAAAATTACACGTTGAAATAGTTGAAGTCATGCTTAATTACGAAAAAAAACACTTGTCGCCATTGCGTACCGTTTCAATATCGAAGGTCTCCTCGAGCTTAATGCTGAAGCGCCGATCATCGTCCAGGTGAGGCATGTTGCACAAACCTCGATCGTCGTGGCACCAGCCGCACTCCCCCGGGAGACTTTCGTCGTCCGATGACGACATTTCCTACGTTCATAATTCAAAGATTAAACTTGTACAATTAAATATATGTACTACAAAAACGAAATTAGATCATTATTATTCATCACTGGTTGACTATCGGTTTGTCGAGTCTTTTCTTGAAAACTCTCAGCTCACGTGGTGTATACATTCGACCGTTAATGATGGTCGCTCCTCCATTTTTCCCCGTGTGCATTACACCAAAATGTCTAGCACACGGGAACGAAGGAGAAGCGACCGCCACGACAACACTCGGGATTCTTCGTCCTCTCATATATATATGGTGGAACTCTCCCTCACTGATTCCTCTCTGACATTTGCGACCGTCGATGATGGTAGCTCCTCCTTTCTTTCCCGAGTGCATTACACCAAATTGTCTAGCACACGGGAACGAAGGAGAAGCTACCCCCACGACAACAATCGGGATTCTTCGTCCTCTCATATAGGGTGGATACTCGACAGACTTAAGGTCAACCCGAAATATCGTTTAATTATCTTTCTAAAAGTGGATTTTGCTGGTCTCACCTCGAGGTCGGAGGGGGTCGGTGACGGGGACGACGGCGGGGATGATGGAGGGGCCGGGGGCTCCTAGATTTCTAGGAAAACAAAAACCCTATAAGCTATCAACTAATCATATGCATACGCCTTGCATAGTGCTCTCCAATTTTAGCATTCAAAGTAGGAGTAGTTTTCCAATTTGAGCATTCAATTAGCAAAATCAAATCGCAAAATAAAGTAGTATTCAAATAAGGATGCATTCAATTATAAGCAAAACTACATCATCTCCATGCGTCTGTACATCGTCGAATATTATCACTAATACACCTCGAATACTATCATACATATAGCATCGCCAGTACAGCTAGAACCGTAGCGCCCGACGGGTATCGGCGCGGGCGGTGGACACCCAAAGGGAAGGAACCATCACAGGATCGCTCAAGTGAGATCCCTGAAGAACCTGCCAGGTATTGTCGAACCTGCCCTCCAACGCAACCATGTAGCGACGGACATGCTCGTCCTCCTCGCTAACACGGTGACGTACCACCTCCGCGGCGGATGCCTCGGCACCGTCACTGGCCCACGCGACCGCCACCAAACAAGGATCGGGTCAAAGACGGGCTGGCTCCTCACCAACCTACGCCCCCGGAAGGTAGCACCTCCCAAAACCAGCCCGGCGGAGCCCAGTCCCGGACATGGCCCCTTTGATCAAGCCGGCCTCCTCCGCCGAGTCGACGACGAGGATGCGAGATAGGCATCGTCGACATCGATGTGGGAATAATTGCTTTAACTAAAAAAATAAACTAGTTTTATTAATTTCCTTGCTAAAAATATACTACTTCTATAGTAAAATAAAGTAGTTTTATTAAATCAACTAGTTCAACTACTAATTAAGCACTTACTATAAATAAAATAAAGTAGTACTTATTAAAATTAAACTACTTCTAATATAGTAAAATAAAGTAGTTTTATTAATTAATCAACTAGTTCAACTAAAAATAAACTAACTTTAAATGCACTAACAGTAGAACTAATAACCTAAAATAAAACTATACAGCCAAAAATGCTATGAACAAAAAAACACTATACAACCTAATTAAAAATCCTATGAACAAAAAACTATGAAAAAAAGACTAAGAACAAAAAACTATGAACAAAAAATGCTAAAAATGCACTAACGGATCGGGATGGGAAGGGGCCCACTGGGGGCTCGAGGCAGGACGGCGGCGAGGCCGGTGACGAGGACGACGACAAGGCCGGCGATAATGACGGCGACGAGGACGGCGGGCTCATGGGGGAGGGGTTACGCGCGCGCGGTGATGCCTCGGGGAGGAGCAGCGTGGGGGCGGCGACGGCGACGGCGAGGACGGCGGGTCAGGGGCGCGGCGACGGTGTCGAGCAGGGGCTCGGGGCGGCGAAGGCGACGACGACGAGGAACGGCCTGGCGCCGTCGGGGGGAATGGGAGCAGTTGGCGAAATTTTCACAAGTGCTACCTTATATAGCAAAACCAATGGTACCGGTTCGTGGCACCAACCAGTACCAATGCCCACCTATGGTCCCGGTTGGTGCCACGAACCGGGACCAAAGGTCACTTTTCGGCAGCCCAAAGGGCGGGAAACTGAGGCCTATGGTCCCGGTTCGTGCCACCAACCGGGACCATAGTTGGGCATTGGTACCGGTTGGTGCCACAAACCGGTACGAATGCCCACCTATGGTCCCAGTTGGTGGCATGAACTGGGACCATAGGCCTTGTGCTGGCACGGTGCGGTGGGAAGTTTAGTCCCACCTCGCTAGTTGGGAGGGGCTCGGAGTGGTTTATAAGCTTCGCTGGCGCCACCCACTCGAGCTCCTCTCTATTGCAGGCTTACGGGCCTAATCTCTACTTTGCCATGCATGTTGGGTCTATTGGGCCTTCTGCGGGCCTGAATCCTCGCCCATTGTAGGGTTTCTAGTCGTATTCAGGCCGTGGATGTCCAGTAGGTGGCATTTTTTCCTTTTTTTCTTTTTTTATTTTTACTTAAAAATAAATACATATAGTTTTTTAGTGATTTCTTTTTGCTTTTGGGTCACAAAATTATAAACTTTGTGTTAGTGCCATTAGTTTTAAAATTTGAATTTTTAAATGTATGTGAATCACTAGTTTTAGGAATAAATTTACTTTAAAAATAAATGCTATTAATGTTTTCAACAAAAAATACTTTGTTAATATAAGTTGCATAAATTTTATAAAATTTTAGTTTCAAAAATACTAGAGGTTTATATAAGCTTTTTAGTTGATTCCTTTTGCTATTATAGTTTTATAAAAGCTTTTTAGTTGATTCTTTTTGCTATTGAAGAATATTATAGTTTTATTTTAGTTCATCATAAAAGAATATTTTAATTGATTTTAGTTGTTTAGTTGATCATAAAAAATATTATAGTTTTATGCATTTTATTATTTTTCATGCATTTACTGCTTTTTTGTGCTATAAGACCCGGAAATTGAAAAGCATTTCAAATGAACTCCGAAAAGGTTGAAAATTGGCATCGTATCATCATTTGAGCCACATAGCATGTGCAAAAAGTTGAGAGGGTTACGGCAAAAACCAGATGCACTTCGTGTACAAAACGCACAATCTCTTTCGAAGTATCAGGGTTTCGGACGAAAGCTCATCTGTTACAAAGGGATTTCATTTTTTTTGAAATTATTTGAACTCCATATTTTTTCTGTGTTCAAAATGCACCATTCAAAGCCACATCATCAATTTTCAACCCTGTAACGCCCATGATGCGGCTATATCTTCCACGTGTCGAGGCACGACTTAGAGGCATAACCGCATTGTGGTTTTGTCGCAAGAAGGGTCATCTTCACACAATCCCATGTAATGAACAAGAATGGGATAACGAGAGTTGGCTTACAATCGCCACTTCACACAATACATAAATATAATTCATACATCATCCAAAATCCACACATAGACCGACTACGGTCAAGATCCAAATGAAAATAAGATAACCCCAAATGCTAGATCCCCGATCGTCCCAACTGGGCTCCACTACTGATCATCAGGAAAAGAAACATAGTAACGACCACGTTCCTCGCCGAACTCCCACTTGAGCTCGGTTGCGTCATCTGCACTGGCATCGTCAGCACCTACAACTGTTTTGGTAGAATCTGTGAGTCACGAGGACTCAGCAATCTCACACCCGCGAGATCAAGACTATATATGCTTATAGGAAAGGATGGTGTAATGAGGTGGAGCTGCAGCAGGCACTAAGCATATATGGTAGCGAGAAGAGAAGCAACACAACGGTCGCGAAGCTAGAAATGACAAAGAAGTGATCCTGAAACTACTTACGTTCATGCATAACACAAACCGTGTTCAATTCCCGGACTCCGCCGAGAAGAGACCATCACGGCTACACACACGGTTGATGTGTTTTACTTGGGTCAAGTGACAAGTTCTCTACAACCGGACATTAACAAATTCCCATCTGCCTCATAACCGCGGGCACGGCTTTCGAAAGATAATACCCTGCAGGGGTGTCCCAACTTAGCTCATTATAAGCTCTCACGGTCAACGAAGGATAAACCTTCTCCTGAGAAGACCCGATCAGTCTCGGAATCCCGGTTTACAAGACATTTCGACAATGGTAAAACAAGACCAGCAAAGCCGCCCGAATGTGCCGACAAATCCCGATAGGAGCTGCATATATCTCGTTCTCAGGGCACACCGGATGAGCGAGACGTCGGGTTGGCATAGACCCTGGTTGCCTATGGGGCGCCGGACATCGCTCGGTTTGGGCCAGCACTCGAAGGAGCACTGGTCCGGGGGTTTAAATAAAGATGACCCTCGGGCTCGCGAAAACCCAAGGGAAAAAGGCTTAGGTGGCAAATGGTAAAACCAAAGTTGGGCCTTGCTAGAGGAGTTTTATTCAAGGCGAACTGTCAAGGGGGTCCCATAAATCACCCAACCGCGTAAGGAACGCAAACTCAAGGAACATAATACCGGTCTGACGGAAACTAGGGCGGCAAGAGTGGAACAAAACACCAGGCATAATGCCGAGCCTTCCACCCTTTACCAAATATATAGATGCATTAATTAAATATGAGAATATTGTGATATTCCAAAATATCCATGTTCCAACATGGAACCAACTTCAACTTCACCTGCAGCTAGCAACGCTATAAGAAGGGCTGAGCAAAAGCGATAACTTAGCCAAACAACGGTTTGCTAGGAAAGGATGGTTAGAGGCTTGACATGGCAATATGGGAGGCATGATATAGCAAGTGGTAGGTAGCGTAGCATGGCAATAGAACGAACAACTAGCAAAGCAAAGATAGAAGTGATTTCGAGGGTATGGTCATCTTGCCTGCAAGGTTCTCAGAGTTGTCGAAACCTTGATCCTCGTAAGCATACTCAACAGGTTCCTCGTTCACGAACTCGTCTCCCGGCTCTATCCAAAACAAGAAAACAAGCAACTGAACCACAATCAATCACGGGAAATGCACAAGCAACATGATGCAAAACACGAATGATATGCAAGATATGATATGCGATGCATATGCGTGCTCCGGAGGAAAAATGATGAACAAGGCATTAACTTGGCAAACCAAGTATGCCACTGGAGAGATGAGATGATTTCGGTCCAAATCGATATAAAGATCACCGGAAACGGATGCACGGTTTCCAAATGGCAAGCAAAACAAGAATGACACGAATCTGTGATTAACAGCATGATAGCACTTAGAATACATCAAGTAACTATGCTACGGCACTCCAACATAGCAATAAAGCATATGACAGTAATCTACAGGAGATGCTTGACAAAAGAGGAACAATGAGCTACCGCGATATCACACCATAACAGGTTGAAACAAGCATGGCAAAAGTGCAAATGATATCAGGTTCACAGACTTGGTGAAATTACTGGACATGGCATAAACAGCATCAGGTAGCAATGTTCAGAGCACGAAATCAACATGCTACAGGAACTTAACATAGCAGAACAAGGCATGGCATGAGTCTACTACATGCATAGAACACAAGTCCCTTACTGACCATAAGCCAAAAAGGACCAGAAGATATGATGGCTACCATGTAAACATAGCAAGTTTCGTTAACAGGTTTCGGACTTGGCAGAAACAGTATTATGAGGGCATCTTGGGGAGCCTGATTCACTCACCACAAAGCAATGCATGACAAAACAAGCATACCAACAGCAAGATGGCATGTGTATGAAGCTATCCATGGCAAGAAAAAATACATATCAAGAAAGGATGAACTACAACAAGCTTGGCAAAATTGAATATCATGTAAACAATCTGCCAGAAATATTTTATAGCAGAAGTAGAGCAAGATTGAGTCATGCTATGGCACTCCATAATTGCAAACAAGGGCACGGATGGATATATATCTACAAAACATGCTAACTGAACATCACCAAAATAAGCATGGATCTCTCTGTAGACACAAGGATACATGGCAACAAAATAACAGCAGTCACAGACTTGGCAAAATTACTGTCCCTGAAATCAGAAACATCACAAAGCCTAGTTTGCATGCTTGTGCTAGTCACCACAGAGATCACAAAAATACATGGCATAAACCTCTGTAAAGATGGCATGGCATACATCAAAACACATGTAGATCTCATGCCCATAAGATTCACACATCAATAGCAAAAAAAATAACAAATCCTCAAGTTCTGATAAGTAACAACAGTTAACAGCATATAGCACTCTTGTACCAGAGATTTGGGCATCAAGATGGACTCAAATGAACATGGCACAATGGAACAAAATGAAGAGAATCTCGGGACGAACATTTCGATATATTACACGCATGAAACGGAGCTATATGCAGAGAGTTATG
Source organism: Triticum aestivum (assembly GCF_018294505.1). Lineage (NCBI taxonomy): Eukaryota > Viridiplantae > Streptophyta > Magnoliopsida > Poales > Poaceae > Triticum > Triticum aestivum. Next base: position 19,038,579 of record NC_057808.1, on the reverse strand, counting down.
ATGCAATGAACAGGAGCACATATTGTAAATTATCTAGGACTTGGAATATTTCGGGGGAGGAAGAAAGTCAACCTTCGGTGAGATCTAGGGTTCGGGCCGCCAGAGATCGGGGACGGCCGGAGTTGCTGCTCCCCGGAGCTTGAGAGGAGGAGGGTGGCGGGGCCGGCGACCGGAGATGGAGAGGAGGGAGACGGGGCGCGGCGTGGAGGCGTGACGGCGCGGGGTCCGGCGCGGCCC
>NC_057808.1:19031438-19038014 GCF_018294505.1 Triticum aestivum | reverse complement strand
GCGGTGGCGCCGCCACGTGGCAGGCTGGGAGAGGCCCGGCGCGGCGGCGGGTGCAGTGTCCGGCGGCGGTGCACGCGTCTGGTGGCGGCGGGGCGATTTGATCTAGGGTTAGGGGTGGTTTTTGCCCGAGATTTTGGAGGGGGGAGGTATTTTTATAGGTAGAGGGAGCTAGGAGACTCCAAATGGAGTGCGGTTTTCGCCCACATGATCGTGATCGAACGACCTAGAGCATGGAAGTGACTTAGATGGGTTAGTGCGCTGTTTGGAGGGGGGTTTTGCTGCAACACACAAAAGGACTTTGCGGTTACCCGGTTAACCGTTGGAGCATCAAACGACCTCCAACTGGAACGAAACTTGACACGTGGTCTACCGGTGGTATACCAAGGCCACTTGGCAAACCTCGGTCCATTCCGAGAACGTTTAACACCCGCACACGAAAAGAAACAAGAGGGGTGCACCGGTGCACGTGGGAGTGTCGGATTGCAAAACGGACAACGGGGAAAATGCTCAGATGCATGAGACGAACACGTATGCAAATGAGATGCACATGATGACATGATATGATATGCATGACATAAACAAAAAGCGAAAACGAAAAACAAAACCCGACCACGAAGGAAATATCATAACACATAGCCGAAAATGGCAAGAGTTGGAGTTACAAATATGGAAAATGAAATCCGTGTGTTACAAACCCTTTCTGACTTCATTTGTTATTTTCCATGCATTTACTGATTATTTTGAGCTATAACACCATGAAATTGAAAAGCACTACAAATGAACTCTGAAAAGGTTGAAAGTTGGCATGGTATCATCATTGCACCCACATAGCAAGCCCGGTATCAGGATTTCATACGGACATGGATGCACTTCGTGTACAAAACGGACAATCTGTTTCGAAGTATCAGGATTTCATACGGAAACTCGCCTGTTACAACAGGCATTTCAAATGAACTACGAAAAGGTTGAGAGTTGGCATGGTATCATCCTAATAGTTGTGGAGAGAAAGTCTTCACTTTTTTCGCTTGTGTGCTTTGCTTATTGCGCCATAACCATGGATAATCTTCATCGTTTATCAGGATGCTTGGGTCAGCCTTGACTTTGAAGGGAGGAATTTCATGAAACTTTTCATAATCTTCAGACATGTTTGTCTTGCCCTCCACTCCCACTATGTCCCTTTTTCCTAAAAGAACTATGTGGCGCTTTGGCTCATCATATGATGTATTCGCTTCCTTTCTTTTCTTTTTCTCCATTTGATAGACATGTCCTTCACATAGATAACCTGTGCCACATCATTGGCTAGGACGAACTGTTCGTCAGTGTACCCAAGATTGTTCAGATCCACTGTTGTCATTCCGTACTGTGGGTCTACCAGTACCCTGCCTCCTAACAGATTGACCCATTTGCACTTAAACAAAGGGACCTTAAAATCATGTCCGTAGTCAAGTTCCCATATGTCCATTATGTAACCATAATATGTGTCCTTTCCCCTCTCGGTTGCTGCATCAAAGTGGACACCGCTGTTTTGGTTGGTGCTCTGTTGATCTTGGGCGATCGTGTAAAATGTATTCCCATTTATCTCGTATCCTTTGTAAGTCAATACAGTCGAAGATGGTCCCCTGGACAACGAGTACAGCTCATCACAAATAGTGGTGTCACCTCTAAGACGTGTTTCCCACCAACTGCTGAAAGTCCTGATGTGTTCACATGTAATCCAGTCGTCACACTGCTCCGGGTGTTTGGAGCGCAAACTGTTCTTGTGTTCATCGACATACGGGGTCACCAAGGTAGAGTTCTGTAGAACTGTGTAGTGTGCTTGAGACCAAGAATGCCTGTCCCTGCATATGATTGAGTCCGTTCCTAGCGTGCCTTTTCCAGTCAGTCTCCCATCATACCGCGATTTAGGGAGACCTATCTTCTTAAGGCCAGGAATTAAGTCAACACAAAACCCAATGACATCCTCTGTTTGATGGCCCATGGAGATGCTTCCTTCTGGCCTAGCACGGTTACGGACATATTTCTTTAGGACTCCCATGAACCTCTCAAAGGGGAACATATTGTGTAGAAATACGGGGCCCAGAATAACAATCTCGTCGACTAGATGAACTAGGACGTGCGTCATGATATTGAAGAAGGATGGTGGGAACACCAGCTCGAAACTGACAAGACATTGCGCCACATCACTCCTTAGCCTTGGTATGATTTCTGGGTCGATCACCTTCTGAGAGATTGCATTGAGGAATGCACATAGCTTCACAATGGCTAATTGGACATTTTCCGGTAGAAGCCCCCTCAATGCAACCCGAAGCAGTTGCGTCATAATCACGTTGCAGTCATGCGACTTTAGGTTCTGGAACTTTTTCTCTGGAATATTTATTATTCCCTTTATATTCGACGAGAAGCCAGTCGAGACCTTCATACTAAGCAGGCATTCAAAAAAGATTTCCTTCTCTTCTTTGGTAAGAGCATAGCTGGCAGGACCTTCGTACTGCTTTGGAGGCATGCCGTCTTTTTCGTGCAAATGTTTTCAGGTCCGCCCTTGCCTCAGGTGTATCTTTTGTCTTCCCATGCACGCCCAAGAAGCCTAATAGGTTCACGCAAAGGTTCTTCATCACGTGCATCACGTCGATTGAAGAGCGTACCTCTAGCTCTTTCCAGTAGGGTAGGTCCCAAAATATAGATTTCTTCTTCCACATGGGTGCGCGTCCCTCAGTGTCATTCGGAACAGCTAGTCCGCCGGGACCCTTTCCAAATATTACGTGTAAATTAGAGACCATAGCAAGTACGTGATCACCGGTACGCATGGCGGCCTTCTTCCGGTGATCTGCCTCGCCTTTGAAATGCTTGCCTTTCTTTCGACATTGATGGTTGGTCGGAAGAAATCGATGATGGCCCAGGTACACATTCTTCCTCCATCTGTCCAGGTATTTACTTTCGGTGTTAGCTAAACAGTGCGTGCATGCGTGGTATCCCTTGTTTGTCTGTCCTGAAAGGTTACTGAGTGCGGGCCAATCATTGATGGTCACGAACAGCAACGCCTTTAGGTCAAATTCTTCCCCCATGTGCTCATCACACGCACGTACACCTGTTCCATTCCACAGCTGTAAGAGTTCTTCAACTAATGGCCTTAAGTACACATCAATGTCGTTGCCGGGTTGCTTAGGGCCTTGGATGAGAATTGGCATCATAACGAACTTCCGCTTCATGCACATTCAAGGAGGAAGGTTATACATACATAGAGTCACCGGCCAGGTGCTATGATTGCTGCTCTGCTCCCCGAAAGGATTAATGCCATCCGCGCTTAAAGCAAACCATACGTTCCTTGGGTCACATGCAAACTCAGCCCAGAACATCCTCTCGATTTTCTCCACTGCGACCCGTCAGCGGGTGCTCTCAACTTCCCGTCTTTCTTACGGTCCTCACTGTGCCATCGCGTCAACTTGGCATGCTCTTTGTTTCTAAACAGTCGTTTCAACCGTGGTATTATAGGAGCATACCGCATCACCTTCGCAGGAACCCTCTTCCTGCGGGGCATGCGTTCAAATCCTTGTACGCACCGCGGTAGAGGATGCTGTCATTAGGGCATGCATGTATCTTCTCCACCTCCAATCCTAGGGGGCATACGACCTTCTTTGCTACGTACGTACTGTCGGGCAATTTGTTATCCTTTGGAAGCTTCTTCTTCAATATTTTCAGTCGCTTATCAAATCCTTTGTCAGGCACAACATTCTCTGCCTTCCACTGCAGCATTTCCAGTACGGTACCGAGCTTTGTGTGGCCATCTTCGCAATTGGGGTACAACCCTTTTTTGTGATCCTCTAACATGCGATCGGACTTCAGCTTCTCATTTTCACTTTCGCACTTTTCCCTTGCATCAACAATGACACGGCGGAGACCATCATCGGGCACATCGTCTGGTTCCTCTGGATCTTCAGCTTCCTCTTGATCTTCAGCTTCCCCCGTTGCAGCATCACTGTATTCAAGGGGCACATAGTTGTCATCGTCCTCTTCTTCTTCGCTGTCTTCCATCATAACCCCTATTTCTCCGTGCTTCGTCCAAACATTATAGTGTGGCATGAAACCCTTATAAAGTAGGCGGGTGTGAAGGATTTTCTTGTCAGAGTAAGACCTCGTATTCCCACAATTAGGGCATGGACAACACATAAAACCATTCTGCTTGTTTGCCTCAGCCACTTCGAGAAAATTATGCACGCCCTTAATGTACTCAGAGGTGTGTCTGTCACTGTACATCCATTACCGGGTGCATTATATATAATTATGTGTGTCAAAAGTAAGAAAATTAGACAAGTATCTATCTAAAGTAAGATTTTTTTCTTTCAGAAAGAAGATAAGAACAAGAGGCTCACCACGGTGGTGCCGGCGACGAGATCGGCGTGGGCGATCGACGGCGGTGAAGACGAGGACTGGGCGTGACGGACCGCTAAACCTAGACAAATCTCGGAAAAAATGGAGCTCGGAGGTCGAGCTTCGAGAGGAGAAAGATTAACTAATGTGGCTCGGGCATTTCATCGAACACCTCACATGCATAAGAGGTGAGCTAGAGCACCCAGATGCCCTTGCTCGCCGGCTAGCAAAAAACAGAGCACTATGGAGTGCTCTGCTCGCCGGCGATGGGGTATATTTAGGCAACTCATTTGTCCCGGTTCGTGGCTGGAACCGGGAATAAAGGCCATCCTTCTGTCCCGGTTCATGCCACGAACCGGGACCAATGGTTGCACACGAACTGGGACCAATGCCAGGAGCAAGGCCCATTGGTCCCGGTTCGTGCGAAGAGACGGGACAAATGCGCGCACACGAACTGGGACCAATGCCCACGAGGCCCCGGCCGGCCCCTTGGGCTCATGAACCGGGACAAATGCCTCCATTGGTCCCGGTTCATGGCAGAACCGGGACTAATGGGCTGGCCAGGCCCTTTTTCTACTAGTGCTCAGAGGCAATAGCCGGGCCGGTTGTCGCTCTTGAGCGGCATAGATCATCCTCCTTGAGGATCGGCGCAGAGAGTCGCATATTCTACCACGTAACTATGGAGAGGTAGAGGCAACTCGTGTTCCGGTTGTTCTCAATTCGGAGAGCTTTGGGTCGGGTCGAGTGAACCGAAAGGGCCACGACCCTTTATCGTCAGCAGCATCTGAGACCAAAAGTGGGAGCGAGGTTGCCTTGATAGGAGAGGGCACGTAACGTGCCAGCGCCACGAGGAAACGCCCCAAGCACTATTTGGCCGCAGCGGCACACCCAAAGGGCGTCCGCCGCGAGACAACAATTATCCGAAGCACCACTTCCCGTAGGTCGGGTACTAGCACGCAAGCACTGTTAATCCAGCGATTCGAAGCCACACAAGGGGCGGGACACGGCGCCGGTAGTCGGCCGTAGTACAACGAGGGATCTATCGGGAGACACGGGTGCAAAGCTTCTCATGCGCTTAGTAGCCAACAAGCGGTCAAACCAACCAAGCCTCCGCCCGCGCAGAGCATGGGAGGATCACTTTCATGAAGGCGTCCTGCAAGGCCAAATCATGCGTTTGTCACACCCGCAGCAATAAAGTTACGGATGCAACGATTTTCCGAAGGCAACTTAATCGGGACGCCGGTGCAACGTTGTCCGACGGTCTTATCGTGCACGAAACGGGCTACTTTCCTGTTTCCCGAGCCGCATTCGGCTGTTGGGTCGGAATTTCACCTGAGACGTACAGGGGACCGGGACAGCGATGACGTTGCCCCCGGGGGGAAACGGTTTTCCGGAGGTGACATTCAAGGGACACCGTTGCGACTATTTACCGTCGGTCGAATCGTGTACGTAATGGGGTACTTTCCCGTTTCCCGAGCCACGTTCGGTTGTAGGGTCAGGATTTCTCACGAGACGTACATGGGACCGGGCCAGCACCTTTGTGATGGCATAACAACGGGACATCCGAGGCACCATTGGGAAAGGATGGGCATACGAGAAAACGGGTGTTTTTCCTACGAAAAACCACCCGTGTTCCGTACGCCCACCAGGAAGGACCCCTCCTCCCTACTATACCCGAGGGTTTTAGCCCCCATTGGGACCCCTGCCCTTCAGTTTGTGAAGGAGGAGTACACTATTTTGAAACGCTGCCGTGGCAGCGTTTTTCTGCCATGAGACATGTTTTAGCTGCCATGGCACCAATTCTTGACCATCATTAGCTAGTTTTGACCCGGTTTCCATGGCATATGGGACTTTTTTTTGCCCGACCTCTCGTACCCGTTCACGTGTCCGCGTACATGCATGTGCCTCGTACGTGGTTTTGCCCAGTTTTCCATGGCGCGTGTCCGGTTCCGTCCATGACGGGCATCGGCAAGTTTTTTCCCGTGTCCACGTACAACCCGTTCACGGTTCCGTGTACGTGTGTGTGCCTCGTATGTGGTTTTGCCATGTTTTCCATGGCATGCGTCTGGTTCCATCCACGACGGGCGTCGGCCCCTTTTTTCCCGTGTCCACGTACAGCCCGTTCAAGGGTCCGGGTAAAGGTCCGTGTACGTGTGTGTGCCTCGTATGTGCTTTTGCCCAGTTTTCCATGGCGCACGTCCCGTTCCGTCC
>NC_057808.1:19015622-19030865 GCF_018294505.1 Triticum aestivum | reverse complement strand
TACATGGTTTTGCCCAGTTTTCCATGGCGCGCGTCCGGTTCCGTCCACGACGGGCGTCGGCCACTTTTTTCCCGTGTCCATGTATCGCCCGTTCATGGGTCCTTGTAACTGTCCGTGTACGTGTGTGTGCCTCATACATGGTTTTGCCCAGTTTTCCATGGCGCGAGTCCCGTTTTGTCCACGACGAGCGTGGGCCGCTTTTTTCCCGTGTCCCCGTATACCCCGTTCACGGGTCCGTGTAAGAGTCCGTGTACGTGGTTTTGCCTAGTTTTCCATGGTGCGCGTCCAGTTCCATCCACGACACTTGCACGTGTCTCCTTTAATACGTTCTTTGTGATGACATCACATGTATGAATCGGCCAAGTATCTTGGTCACTCTGCACAAATAGTTTTGACTGTGCTCGCGACTGGCCTTATCGATTGATTGTGTATGTCATATAAGGGACTTTACCATTTGTCTTTACCATGACTTAGCCGTGTAGCCTATGACGAAGGCATCCGCATGAATCGGTCAAGTATCTTGGTCACTTGGCACATATAGTTTTGAGTGTTTGGGGCCGGGACCCCCGAGCCCAGTCCTCAAAGCCAATCCTTTTCCCGAAGTTACGGATCCGTTTTGCTGACTTCCCTTGCCTACATTGTTCCATTGGCCAGAGGCTATTCACCTTGGAGACCTGATGCGGTTATGAGTACGACTGGGCGTGAACGGTACTTGGTCCTCCGGATTTTTATGGGCCGCCGGGGGCGCACCGGACACCGCACGACGTGCGGTGCTCTTACGGCCACTGGACCCTACCTCCGGCTGAACCGTTTCCAGGGATAGCAGACCGTTAAGAAGAAAAGATAACTCTTCCCGAGGCCCCCGTCGGCGTCTCCGGCCTTCCTAACGTCGCTGTCAACCGCCACATCCCGGCTCAGGAAATCTTAACCCGGTTCCCTTTCGGGGGATGTGCGTGATCGCGCTATCTGGCGGGGTTACCCCGTCCCTTAGGATCGTCTTACCCATGTGCAAGTGCCATTCACATGGAACCTTTCTCCTCTTCGGCCTTCAAAGTTCTTATTTGAATATTTGCTACTACCACCAAGATCTGCACCGACGGCCGCTCTGCCCGGGCTTGCGCCTCGTGTTTTGCAGCGGCCGCCGCGCCCTCCTACTCATCGGGGCATGGCGCTCGCCCAAATGGTCGGGTGTGGGTCGCGCGCTTCAGCGCCATCCATTTTCGGGGCTAGTTGATTCGGCAGGTTAGTTGTTACACACTCCTTAGCGGATTTCGACTTCCATGACCACCGCCCTGCTGTCTTAATCAACCAACACCGTTTGTGGGTTCTAGGTTAGCGCGCAGTTGGGCACCATAACCCGGCTTCCTGTTCATCCCGCATCGCCAGTTCTGCTTAACAAAAATGGCCCACTTGGAGCACCCGATTCCGTGGCACGGCTCACCGAAGCAGCCGCGCCAGCCTACCTATTTAAAGTTTGAGAATATGTCGAGGACGTTGCATCCCCAATGCCTCTAATCATTGGCTTTACCTGATAGAACTCGTAATGGGCTCCAGCTATCCTGAGGGAAACTACGGAGGGAACCAGCTACTAGATGGTGCGATTAGTCTTTCGCCCCTATACCCAAGTCAGATGAACGATTTGCACATCTGTATCGCTTCGAGCCTCCACCAGAGTTTCCTCTGGCTTCGCCCCGCTTAGGCATAATTCACCATCTTTCGGGTCCTGACAGGCATGCTCCAACTCGAACCCTTCACAGAAGATCAGGGTCGGCCAGCGGTGCGGCCCGTGCGGGCCTGCCGCTCGTCAGCTTCCTTGCGCATCCCTGGATTCAGAACCCGTCGACTCGCACGCATGTCAGACTCCTTGGTCCGTGTTTCAAGACAGGTCGGATGGGGAGCCCACAGGCCGTTGCAGCGTAGTGCCCCAAGGGACACGCCTTTCGGCACGCCGGCACCGGTCGTACCGACGACAGCCACCGGGGGCACCTAGGGCCCCCGGGCTTTGGCCGCCGGCGTGGCCGACGATAGTCCACACCCCGAGCTGAGCGGCGGACCAGCAAGAGCCATTCCTTACACGGCCAGGGCGCATCGCCGGTCCCCATCCGCTTCCCTCCCAGCGATTTCAAGCACTCTTTGACTCTCTTTTCAAAGTCCTTTTCATCTTTCCCTCGCGGTACTTGTTCACTATCGGTCTCTCGCCTGTATTTAGCCTTGGACGGAGTCTACCGCCCGATTTGGGCTGCACTACCAAACAACCCGACTCGTTGACGGCGCCTCGTGGGGCGACAGGGTCCGGGCCGGACGGGGCTCTCACCCTCCCAGGCACCCCTTTCCAGGGGACTTGGGCCTGGTCCGCCGCTGAGGACGCCTCTCCAGACTACAATTCGGACGGCACAGCCGCCCGATTCTCAAGCAGTGCTGCTCCCGGTACGCTCGCCGTCACTAGGGGAATCCTTGTAAGTTTCTTCTCCTCCGCTTATTTATATGCTTAAACTCAGGGGGTAGTCCCGCCTGACCTTGGGTCGGGGTCGAGTCGATGTGCGCTTCGTTTGCTGGGTCGTTCTGAGGCCATAATGTCGGCTGCGCGTCGGATGCACTGCGTTGATAAAGCGAGGACGCCCACCATGCGCTGTGTCCGATGTGGTAGACCGGCAGCCCGATCTTCGTTCCACCGACCCTTGCGAGACGAGGGACCAGATGCCGCATCCCGATTCCCAATGAGGGTGGTTGGGAGCGTGTTTCGGCGTGACGCCCAGGCAGGCGTGCCCTCGGCCAAGTGGCCTAGGGCGCAACATGCATTCAAAGACTCGATGGTTCGCGGGATTCTGCAATTCACACCAGGTATCGCATTTCGCTACGTTCTTCATCGATGTGAGAGCCGAGATATCCGTTGCCGAGAGTCGTGTGGATTAAATAGCATTGCAACACAAGGGACGGCTAGCAAGCTAGCCATGCCCGCGGGTTAGGCACAGTGTTCCTTTACGCCTTCGGCGCCGTGGGTTCTTTTACCCCGAGCCCCCACCTGCTCCGAGGAGGGGAGGTGGTTGAGGCATTGGCCGAGAGACGGACGGTGCCGTCGTCGACGGACTGGATGACGCGTGCGCCGTCTGTTTTGGTCAGGGTCACGACAATGACCCTTCCGTAGGTTCACCTACGGAAACCTTGTTACGACTTCTCCTTCCTCTAAATGATAAGGTTCAATGGACTTCTCGCGACGTCGGGGGCAGCGAACCGCCCCCATCGCCGCGATCCGAACGCTTCACCGAACCATTCAATCGGTAGGAGCGACGGGCGGTGTGTACAAAGGGCAGGCACATAGTCAACGCGAGCTGATGACTCACGCTTACTAGGCATTCCTCGTTGAAGACCAACAATTGCAATGATCTATCCCCATCACGATGAAATTTCCCAAGATTACCCGGGCCTGTCGGCCAAGGCTACATACTTGTTGAATACATCAATGTAGCGCGCGTGCAGCCCAGAACATCTAAGGGCATCACAGACAAGTTATTGCCTTAAACTTCCGTCGCCTAAATGACGATAGTCCCTCAAGAAGCTAGCTGCTGAGGGATGGCTCCACACAGCTAGTTTGCAGGCTGAGGTCCCGTTCGTTAATGGAATTAACCAAACAAATCGCTCCACCAACTAAGAACGGCCTTCCACCACCACCCATAGAATCAAGAAAGAGCTCTCAGTCTGTCAATCCTTGCTATGTCCGGACCTAGTAAGTTTCCGCGTGTTGAGCCAAACTAAGCCACAGACTCCATGCCTGGTGGTGCCCTTTCGTCAATTCCTTTAAGTTTCAGCCTTGCGAGCATACTCCCCCCGGAACCCAAAGACTTTGATTTCTCATAAGGTGCCGGCGGAGTCCTATAAGAAACATCCGCCGATCCCTGGTCGGCATCGTTTATCGTTGAGACTAGGACGGTATCTGACCGTCTTCGGGCCCCCAACTTTCATTCTTGATTAATGAAAACATCCTTGGAAAATGCTTTCGCAGTTGTTCGTCTTTCATAAATCCAAGAATTTCACCTCTGACAATGAAATATGAATGCCCCCGACCGTCCCTATTAATCCTTACTCCGATCCCGAAGGCCAACACAATAGGATCGGAATCCTATGATGTTATCCCATGTTATTGTATCCAGAGCCATGGCTTGCTCTGACCACTCTAATTTCTTTGAAGTAACGATGCCGGAAACACGACCCGGCAAATTAAGGCTAGGAGCGTGATGCCAGCCGAAGGGTCGTGTAGGTCGGTGCTCGCCGTGAGGCGGACCGGCCGACCCGGCCCAAGGTCCAACTACGAGCTTTTTAACTGCAACAACTTAAATATACGCTATTGGAGCTGGAATTACCGCGGCTGCTGGCACCAGACTTGTCGTCCAATGGATCCTCGTTAAGGGATTTAGATTGGACTCATTCCAATTACCAGACACTAATGCGCCCGGTATTGTTATTTATTGTCACCACCTCCCTGTGTCAGGATTGGGTAATTTGCACGCCTGCTGCCTTCCTTGGATGTGGTAGCCGTTTCTCAGGCTCCCTCTCCGGAATCGAACCCCAATTCTCCGTCACACGTCACCACCATGGTAGGCCCCTATCCTGCCATCGAAAGTTGATAGGGCAGAAATTTGAATGATGCGTCACCGGCACGAAGGCCGTGCGATCTGTCGAGTTATCATGAATCATCGGATCAGCGAGCAGAGCCCGCGTCAGCCTTTTATCTAATAAATGCGCCCCTCCTAGAAGTCGTGGTTTGTTGCACGTATTAGCTCTAGAATTACTACGGTTATCCGAGTAGCACGTACCGTCAAACAAACAATAACTGATTTAATGAGCCATTCACAGTTTCATAGTTCAAATTGGTTCATACTTGCACATGCATGGCATAATCTTTGAGACAAGCATATGACTACTGGCAGGATCAACCAGGTAGCACGTCCTTGGTGACGCCCAGCACGACCATCGTCCTGCGCTTCCACTTTCGTGGAAACTCAGAGGCAACAGCCGGGCCGGTTGTCGCTCTTGAGCGGCATAGCTCATCCTCCTTGAGGATTGGCGTAGAGAGTCGCATATCCTACCACGTAACTGTGGAGAGGTAGAGGCAACTCTTGTTCCGGTTGTTCTCAATTCGGAGAGCTTTGGGTCGGGTCGAGTCAACCGAAAGGGCCACGACCATTTATCGTCAGCAGCATCCGAGACCAAAAGCGGGAGCGAGGTTGCCTTGATAGCAGCGAGCACGTAACGTGCCAGCGCCACAAGGCAACGCCGCAAGCGCTATTTGGCCGCAGCGGCACACCCAAAGGGCGTCTGCCGCGCGGCAACAATTATCCGAAGCACGACTTCCCGTAGGTCAGGTACTAGCACGCAAGCACTCTTAATCCAGCGCTTCGAAGCCACACGAGGGATGGGACACGGCACCGGTAGTCGGCCACAGAACAACAGGGGATCTACCGGCAGACACGGGTCCAAAGCTACTCATGCACTTAGTAGCCAACAAGCGGTCAAACCAACCAAGCCTCCGCCAGTGCAGAGCACGGGGAGGATCACTTGCACGAAGGCGTCCTGCAAGGCCAAATCACACGTGTGTCACACCCGCAGCAATAAAGTTACGGATGCAACGATTTTCCGAAGGCAACTTAATCGGGACGCCGATGCAACGTTGTCCGACGGTCTTATCGTGCACGAAACGGGCTACTTTCCTGTTTCCCGAGCTGCATTCGGCTGTTGGGTCAGAATTTCACTTGAGACGCACAGGGGACCGGGACAGCGATGACGTTGCCCCCGGGGGGCAACGGTTTTCCGGAGGCGACATTCCAGGGACATTGTTGCGACTGTTTAGCGTCGGTCGGATCGTGTACGTAACGGGGTACTTTCCTGTTTCCCGAGCCACGTTCGGCTATAGGGCCAGGATTTCTCACGATAGGTACACGGGACCGGGCCAGCAACTTCTTGATGGCATAACGACGGGACATCCGAGGCAACGTTGGGAAAGGATGGGCGTACGAGAAAACGGGTGTTTTTCCTAAGAAAAACCATCCGTGTTCCGTACGCCCACCAGGAAGGACCCCTCCTCCCTACTATACCCGAGGGTTTTAGCCCCCATTGGGACCCTTCCCTTCAGTTTGTGAAGGAGGGGGTACACTGTTTTGAAACGCTACCGTGGCGGCATTTTTTTGCCATGAGAAATGTTTTCGCTGCCATGGCACCGTTTCTTGACCATCATTAGCTAGTTTCGACCCGATTTCCATGACGTAAGGGCCTTTTTTCTCCTGGACCTCTCGTACCCATTCACGTGTCCGTGTACGTGCGTGTGCCTCGTACGTGGTTGTTCCCAGTATTCCATGGCGGGCGTCCGGTTCCGTCCATGACGGGAGTGTTGGGGTACGTAGTAATTTCAAAAAAAATCCTACGCACACGCAAGATCATGGTGATGCATAGCAACGAGAGGGGAGAGTGTGTCCACGTACCCTCGTAGACCGAAAGCGGAAGCGTTAGCACAATGCGGTTGATGTACTCGTACGTCTTCATGGTCCGACAGATCAAGTACCGAACGCACGGCACCTCCGAGTTCAGCACACGTTCATCCCGATGACGTCCCTCGAACTCCGATCTAGCTGAGTGTTGAGGGAGAGTTTCGTCAGCACGACGGCATGGTGACGATGATGATGTTCTACCGACGCAGGGCTTCGCCTAAGCATCCCTACCATATTATCGAGGTGGACTATGGTGGAGGGGGGCACCGCACACGGCTAAAAGATCAATGATCAATTGTTGTGTCTCCAAGGGGTGCCCCCCTCCCCGTATATAAAGGAGTGGAGGAGGGGGAGGGCCGGCCCTCTCTATGGCGCGCCCTAGGAGGAGTCATACACCCACCGGGAATAGGATTCCCCCCCTTCCAAGTAGTAGGAGTAGGAGTCAAGGAAAGGGGAGAGAGAAGAGAAGGAAGGAGGGGGCGCAGCCCCTCCCCCTAGTCCAATTCGGACTAGGCCATGGGGGGGGGGGCGCCTAGCCTCTCCTCTCTCTTTCCCCTAAAGCCCAATAACGCCCATATACTCCCCGGCGAATTACCGTAACTCTCCGGTACTCCGAAAAATACCCGAATCAATCGGAACCTTTCCGATGTCCGAATATAGTCGTCCAATATATCGATCTTTACGTCTCGACCATTTCGAGACTCCTCGTCATGTCCCCGATCTCACCCGGGACTCCGAACTACCTTCGGTAGATCAAAACACATAAACTCATAATATAACCGTCATCGAACTTTAAGCGTGCGGACCCTACGGGTTCGAGAACTATGTAGACATCACCGAGACACATCTCCGGTCAATAACCAATTGAGAAACCTGGATGCTCATATTGGCTCCCACATATTGTACGAAGATCTTTATCTGTCAAACCGCATAACAACATACATTGTTCCCTTTGTCATCGGTATGTTACTTGCCCGAGATTCTGTCGTCGGTATCTCAATACCTAGTTCAACCTCGTTACCGGCAAGTCTCTTTACTCGTTCCGTAATACATCATTCCGCAACTAACCCATTAGTTGCAATGCTTGCAAGGCTTATAGTGATGTGCATTACCGAGTGGGCCCAGAGATACCTCTCCGACAATCGGATTGACAAATCCTAATCTTGAAATACGCCAACCCAACAAGTACCGTCGGAGACACCTATAGAGTACCTTTATAATCACCCAGTTACGTTGTGACGTTTTGTAGCACACAAAGTGTTCTTCCGGTAAACGGGAGTTGCATAATCTCATAGTCATAGGAACATGTATAAGTCATGAAGAAAGCAATAGCAACATACTAAACGATCAAGTGCTAAGCTAACGGAATAGGTCAGGTCAATCACATCATTCTCCTAATGATGTGATCCCGTTTATCAAATGACAACTCATGTCTATGGTTAGGAAACTTAACCATCTTTGATCAACGAGCTAGTCAAGTAGAGGCATACTAGTGACACTCTGTTTGTCTATGTATTCACACATGTATTATGTTTCCAGTTAATACAATTCTAGCATGAATAATAAACATTTATCATGAAACAAGGAAATAAATAATAACTTTATTATTGCCTCTAGGGCATATTTCCTTCAGTCTCCCACTTGCACTAGAGTCAATAATCTAGCTCACATCCCCATGTGATTTAACCAATAGTTCACATCACTATGTGACTAACACCCATAGTTCACATCGCCATGTGACCAACACTCAAAGGGTTTACTAGAGTCAGTAATCTAGTTCACATCACTATGTGATTAACACCCAAAGAGTACTAAGGTGTGATCATGTTTTGCTTGTGAGAGAAGTTTAGTCAACGGGTCTGCTAAAATTCAGATCCGTATGTATTTTGCAAATTTCTATGTTTACAATGCTCTGCACAGAGCTACTTTAGCTAATTGCTCCCACTTTCAATATGTATCCAGATTGAAACTTAGAGACATCTAAATCAGTGTCAAAACATGTATTGACGTAACCCTTTACGACGAACCTTTTGTCACCTCCATAATCGAGAAACATATCCTTATTCCACTAAGGATAATTTTGACCGCTGTCTAGTGATCTACTCCTAGATCACTATTGTACTCCCTTGCCAAACTGAGTGTAGGGTATACAATAGATCTGGTGCATAGCATGGCATACTTTATAGAACCTATGGCTGAGGCATAGGGAATGCCTTTCATTCTCTTTCTATCTTCTGCCGTGGTCGGGCTTTGAGTCTTACTCAATTTCACACCTTGTAACACAGGCAAGAACTCTTTCTTTGACGATTACATTTTAAACTACATCAAAATCTTGTCAAGGTATGTACTCATTGGAAAACTTATCAAGCGTCTTGATCTATCTCTATAGATCTCGATGCTCAATATGTAAGCAGCTTCACTTAGGTCTTTCTTTGAAAAACTCCTTTTAAACACTCCTTTATGCTTTGCAGAATAATTCTACATTATTTCCGATCAACAATATGTCGTTCACATATACTTATCAGAAACGCTGTAGTGCTCCCACTCATTTTCTTGTAAATACAGGTTTCACCGCAAGTCTGTATAAAACTATATGCTTTGATCAACTTTTCAAAGCGTATATTCCAACTCCGAGATGCTTGCTCCAATCGATAGATGGATCGCTGGAGCTTGCACATTTTGTTAACACCTTTAGGATCGACAAAACCTTCTGGTTGCATCGTATACAACTCTTCTTTAATAAATCCATTAAGGAATGCAGTTGTTTATCCATTTGCCAGATTTCATAAAATATGGTAATTGCTAACATGATTCGGACAGACTTAAGCATAGATACGAGTGAGAAACTCTCATCGTAGTCAACACCTTGAACTTGTCGAAAACCTTTTGCGACAATTCTAGCTTTGTAGATAGTAACACTACTATCAGCGTTCGTCTTCCTCTTGAAGATCCATTTAATCTCAATGGCTCGCCGATCATTTGGGCAAGTCAATCAAAGTCCATACTTTGTTCTCATACATGGATCCCATCTCAGATTTCATGGCCTCAAGCCATTTTGCGGAATCTGGGCTCACCATCGCTTCTTCATAGTTCGTAGGTTCGTCATGGTCTAGTAACATGACCTCCAGAACAGGATTACCATACGACTCTGGTGTGGATCTCACTCTGGTTCACCTACGAGTTTCAGCAGTAACTTGATCTGAAGTTACATGATGATCATCATTAGCTTCCTCACTAATTGGTGTAGGAGTCACAGGAACAGATTTCTGTGATGAACTACTTTCCAATAAGGGAGCAGATACAGTTACCTCATCAAGTTCTACTTTCCTCCCACTCACTTCTTTCGAGAGAAACTCCTGCTCTAGAAAGGATCCATTCTTAGCAACGAATATCTTGCCTTCGGATCTGTGATAGAAGGTGTACCCAACAGTAACTTTTGGGTATCCTATGAAGACGCACTTTTCCGATTTGGGTTTGAGCTTATCAGGATGAAACTTTTTCACATAAGCATCGCAACCCCAAACATTAAGAAATGACAGCTTAGGTTTCTTGCCAAAACATAGTTCATACGTTGTCGTCTCAACGGATTAGACGGTGCCCTATTTAATGTGAATGCAGCTGTCTCTAATGCATAACCCCAGAACGATAGTGGTAAATCGGTAAGAGACATCATAGATTGCACTATAACCAAAAAAGTACGGTTATGACGTTCGGACACACCATTATGCTGTGGTGTTCCAGGTGGCACGAATTTGTGAAACGATTCCACATTGTTTTAATTGAAGACCAAACTCGTAACTCAAATATTTGTCTCCGCGATCAGATCGTAGAAACTTTATTTTCTTGTCACGATGATTTTCCACTTCACTCTGAAATTCTTTGATCTTTTCAAATGTTTCAGACTTATGTTTCATCAAGTAGATATACCCATATCTGCTCAAATCATCTGTGAAGGTCAGAGAATAACGATACCTGCCGCGAGCCTCAACACTCATCGGATCGCATATATCAGTATGTCTTATTTCCAATAAGCCGGTTGCTTGCTCCATTGTTCCGTAGAACGGAGTTTTAGTCATCTTGCCCATAAGGCATGGCTCGCAAGCATCAAGTGATTCCAAAATCCCATCAGCATGGAGTTTCATCATGCGCTTTACACAAATATGACCTAAACGGAAGTGCCACAAATAAGTTGCACTATCATTATTAACTTTGCATCTTTTGGCTTCAATATTATGAATATGTGTATCACTACGATCGAGATCCAACAAACCATTTTCGTTGGTGTATATGACCATAGAAGGTTTTTATTCATGTAAACAGAACAACAATTGTTCTCTAACTTAAATGAATAACCGTATTGCAATAAACATGATCAAATCATATTCATGCTCAACGCAAACACCAAATAACATTTATTTAGGTTCAATACTAATCCCGAAAGTATAGGGAGTCTGCGATGATGATCATATCAATCTTGGAACCACTTCCAACACAGATCGTCACTTCACCCTTAACTAGTCTCTGTTTATTCTGCAACTCCCGTTTCGAGTTACTACTCTTAGCAACTGAACTAGTATCAAATACTGAGGGGTTGCTATAAACACTAGTAAAGTACACATCAATAACATGTATATCAAATATACCTTTGTTCAC
The DNA here is from genome assembly GCF_018294505.1 of Triticum aestivum. NCBI lineage: Eukaryota > Viridiplantae > Streptophyta > Magnoliopsida > Poales > Poaceae > Triticum > Triticum aestivum. The sequence continues at coordinate 19,019,733 of NC_057808.1, read as the reverse complement.
TTTGCCATCCTTCTTATCCGCCAACTACTTGGGGCAGTTCCGCTTCTAGTGACTAGTACCTTTGCAGTAGAAGCACTAAGTCTCAGGCTTAGGTCCAGACTTGGGCTTCTTCATTTGAGCAGCAACTCCCTTGCCGTTCTTCTTGAAGTTCCCCTTCTTCCCTTTGCCCTTTTCTTGAAACTAGTGGTCTTGTTAATCATCAACACTTGATGCCCTTTCTTGATTTCTACCTTCATCGATTTCATCATCATGAAAAGCTCGGGAATCATTTTCGTCATCCCTTGCATACTATAGTTCATCACGAAGTTCTACTAACTTGGTGATGGTCACTAGAGAATTCTATCAATCACTATCTTATCTGGAAGATTAACTCCCACTTGATTCAAGTGATTGTAGTACCCAGACAATCTGAGCATGTGCTCACTGCTTGAGCTATTCTCCTCCATCTTTTAGCTATAGAACTTGTTGGAGACTTCATATCTCTCAACTCGGGTATTTTCTTGAAATATTAACTTCAACTCCTGGAACATCTCATATGGTCCATGACATTCAAAACGTCTTTGAAGTCCTGATTCTAAGCAGTTAAGCATGGTGCACTAAACTATCAAGTAGTCATCATATTGAGCTAGCCAAACGTTCATAACATCTGCATCTGCTCCTGCAATAGGTCTGTCACCTAGCGGTGCATCAAGGACATAATTCTTCTGTGCAGCAATGAGGATACTCCTCCGATCACGGATCCAATCCGCATCGTTGCTACTAACATCTTTCAACTTAGTTTTCTCTAGGAACATATCAAAAATAAAACAGGGGAGCTAAACGCGAGCTATTGATATACAACATAGATATGTTAATACTACCAGGACTAAGTTCATGATAAATTAAAGTTCACTTAATCAAATTATTAAAGAACTCCCACTTAGATAGACATCCCTCTAATCCTCTAAGTGATCACGTGATCCATATCAACTAAACCATGTCCGATCATCACGTGAGATGGAGTAGTTTCAATGGTGAACATCACTATGTTGATCATATCTACAATATGATTCACGCTCGACCTTTTGGTCTCAGTGTTCTGAGGCCATATCTGCATATGCTAGGCTCATCAAGTTTAACCTGAGTATTCCGCATGTGCAACTGTTTTGCACCCGTTGTATTTGAACGTAGAGCTTATCACACCCGATCATCACGTGGTGTCTCCGCACGAAGAACTTTCGCAACGGTGCATACTCAGGGAGAACACTTATACCTTGAAATTTAGTGAGAGATCATCTTATAATGCTACCGTCAATCTAAGCAAAATAAGATGTATAAAAGATAAACATCACATGCAATCAAAATATGTGACATGATATGGCCATCATCATCTTGTGCCTTTGATCTCCATCTCCAAAGCATCGTCATGATTTCCATCGTCATCGGCATGACACCATGATCTCCATCATCTTGATCTATATCAATGTGTCGCCACATGGTCGTCTCGCCAACTATTGCTCTTGCAACTATTGCTATCGCATAGCGGTAAAGTAAAGCAATTACTTGGCGCTTGCATCTTATGCAATAAAGAGACAACCATAAGGCTTCTGCCAGTTGCCGATAACTTCAACAAAACATGATCATCTTATACAACAACTTATATATCATCACATCTTGACCATATCACATCACAACATGCCCTGCAAAAACAAGTTAGACGTCCTCTACTTTGTTGTTGCAAGTTTTACGTGGCTGCTACGGGCTGAGTAAGAACCGTTCTTACCTACGCATAAAAACCACAACGATAGTTTGTCAAGTTAGTGCTGTTTTAACCTTCACAAGGACCGTGCGTAGCCACACTCGGTTCAACTAAAGTTGGAGAAACTGACACCCGCTAGACACCTGTGTGCAAAGCACGGCGGTAAAACCAGTCTCGCATAAGCGTACGCGTAATGTCCGTCCGGGCCGCTTCATCCAACAATACCGCCGAACCAAAGTGTGACATGCTGGTAAGCAGTATGACTTGTATCGCCCACAACTCACTTGTGTTCTACTCGTGCATATAACATCTACGCATAAAACCAGGCTCCGATACCACTGTTGGGGAACGTAGTAATTTCAAAAAAATTCCTACGCACACACAAGATCATGGTGATGCATAGCAACGAGAGGGGAGAGTGTGTCCACGTACCCTCGTAGTCCGAAAGCGGAAGTGTTAGCATAACGCGGTTGATGTAGTCGTACGTCTTCACGGTCCGACCGATCAAGTACCGAACGCACGACACCTCCGAGTTCAACACACGTTCAGCCCGATGACGTCCCTCGAACTCCGATCCAGCTGAGTGTTGAGGGAGAGTTTCGTCATCATGACGGCATGGTGACGATGATGATGTTCAACCGACGCAGGGCTTCGCCTAAGCACCGCTATGATATTATCGAGGTGGACTATGGTGGAGGGGGGCACCGCACATGGCTTAAAGATCAATGATCAATTGTTGTGTCTCCAAGGGGTTCCCCCCTCCCCATATATAAAGGAGTGGAGGAGGGGGAGGGCCGGCCCTCTCTATGGCGCGCCCTAGGAGGAGTCCTACTCCCACCGGGAGTAGGATTCCCCCCATCCAAGTAGTAGGAGTAGGAGTCAAGGAAAGGGGAGAGAGAAGAGAAGGATGGAGGGGGTGCGGCAACCCTGTCCAATTCGGACTAGGCCTTGGGGGGGCGCCCAGCGTCTCCTCTGTCTTTCCCCTAAAGCCCAATAAGGCCCATATACTCCCCGGCGAATTCCCGTAACTCTTCGTTACTCCAAAAAATACCTGAATCACTCGGAACCTTTCCGATGTCCGAATATAGTCGTCCAATAGATCGATATTTACGTCTCGACCATTTCGAGACTCCTCGTCATGTCCCCGATCTCATCCGGGACTCCGCACTACCTTCAGTAGATCAAAACACATAAACTCATAATATAACTGTCATCGAACTTTAAGCGTGCAGACCCTACGGGTTCGAGAACTTTGTAGACATGACCGAGACACATCTCCGGTCAATAACCAATAGCGGAACGTGGATGCTCATATTGGCTCCCACATATTGTACAAAGATCTTTATCGGTCAAACCGCATAACAACATACGTTGTTCCCTTTGTCATCGGTATGTTACTTGCCCGAGATTCGATCGTCGGTATCTCAATACCTAGTTCAATCTCGTTACCGGCAAGTCTCTTTACTCGTTCTGTAATACATCATTCCGCAGCTAACTCATCAGTTGCAATGCTTGCAAGGCTTATACTGATGTGCATTACCGAGTGGGCCCAGAGATACCTCTCCGACAATCGGATTGACAAATCCTAATCTTGAAATACGCCAACCCAACAAGTACCGTCGCAGACACCTATAGAGTACCTTTATAATCACCCAGTTACGTTGTGACGTTTTGTAGCACACAAAGTGTTCCTCCGGTAAACGGGAGTTGCATAATCTCATAGTCATAGGAACATGTATAAGTCATGAAGAAAGCAATAGCAACATACTAAACGATCAAGTGCTAAGCTAACGGAATGGGTCAAGTCAATCACATCATTCTCCTAATGATGTGATCCCGTTTATCAAATGACAACTCATGTCTATCGTTAGGAAACTTAATCATCTTTGATCAACGAGCTAGTCAAATAAAGGCATACTAGTGACACTCTGTTTGTCTATGTATTCACACATGTATTATGTTTCCAGTTAATACAATTCTAGCATGAATAAACTTTTATCATGAAACAAGGAAATAAATAATAACTTTATTATTGCCTCTAGGGCATATTTCCTTCAGGGAGTCGGCCGGTTTTTTCCCGTGTCCACGTATAGCCCGTTCACGGGTCCATGTACGCGTGTGTGCCTTGCATGTGGTTTTGCCATGTTTTCCATGGCGCGCGTCTGGTTCCGTCCATGTTGGGCGTCAGCCCCTTTTTTCCCGTGTCCACGTACAGCCCGTTCATGGGTCCGTGTACGTGTGTGTGCCTCGTACGTGGTTTTGCCCAGTTTTCCGTAGCGCATGTCCCGTTCCGTCCACGACGGGTGTTGGCCCCTTTTTCCCCGTGTCCACGTATAGCCCGTTCACGGGTCCGTGTACGTGTCTGTGTCTTGT
>NC_057808.1:19002738-19007738 GCF_018294505.1 Triticum aestivum | reverse complement strand
GCTCCAATTCATCAATGTAATGTAGGCATGTATTCCGAATATAGTCATACGTGCTTATGGAAAAGAACTTGCATGACATCTTTTGTCCTACCCTCCCGTGGCAGTGGGGTCCTATTGGAAAGTAAGGGATATTAAGGCCTCCTTTTAATAGAGTACCGGACCAAAGCATTAACATATAGTGAATACATGAACTCCTCAAACTACAGTCATCACCGGGAGTGGTCGCAATTATTGTCACTTCGGGGTTGCCGGATCATAACACATAGTAGGTGACTAATGACTTGCAAGATAGGATCAAGAACTCACATATATTCATGAAAACATTATAGGTTCAGATCTGAAATCATGACACTCGGGCCCTAGTGACAAGCATTAAGCGTAGCAAAGTCATAGCAACTTCAATCTCAGAACATAGTGGATACTAGGGATCAAACCCTAACAAAACTAACTCGATTACATGGTAAATCTCACCCAACCCATCACCATCCAGCAAGCCTATGATGGAATTACTCTCGCGCGGTGAGCATCATGAAATTGTGATGGAGGATGGTTGATGATGACGACGACGACAGATTCCTCTCTCCGGAGCCCCGAACGGACTCCAGATCAGCCCTCCCGAGAGAGATTAGGGCTTGGCGGCGGCTCCGTATCGTAAACGCGATGAATCCTTCTCTCTGATTTTTTCTCCCCGAACACGAATATATAGAGTTGGAGTTGAGGTCGGTGGAGCACCAGGGGCCCACGAGGCAGGGGGCGCGCCTAGGGGGGTAGGAGCGCACCCACCCTCCACTACTAGGGAAAACCTTCTACACAGAATCTTAGCAGGAGCGCGGCACAAAAAGAGGCGCTACTGCTAATTAGCAGTAGCAAGGATAAGGAAACCACTCTACTGACATAAATTAGCAGTAGCGCGTGTTGTCGAAACCGCGCTGCTACAAAAATCCACCGACAGTACCCACCAACCTAAGTTTACCAGCAGCGCGGTGTCACGATGCGCGCTACTGCTAATGCAGTAGTAGTAGCGCGCTTTTTAGTCATGTCGCTGCTGCTAATTTTGACATTGTCCACACGGTTGGCCCGTTTAGCAGTAGCGCGTGTTCGGAAAGCGCGCTGCTGCTACATCCTTAGCAGTAGCGCGCTTTGCCACCCACGCTACTGCTAAGGCGTACTATACCCCACCACCTTTCCCCACCCGTCCTCCCCTCCCCCATCTCCTCTCCTCCCTTTCCCCTACCTCCCGCATCCTCCCTCTCTTACTCTTCTTCTTCCTCAAGACTTCTCCCCCCATTACTCTCCCTCTTCTACCTACCTTTTTCTCTCTTCATTACTCCTAGCTAACTACACCACCTCCATTAAGGCATCTCCTTTATCTTTTTCCTTCCCCCTCCACTAGTTGAAGTTGTCTCCTCCCAAATTAGCTAGCTAGGTAGATCTAGCATTTAGTCAAGTGACCTATTTGCCTCCTAATTAGATATATCTTTGTCAAGAAGAGCTTTGTGCACTTTTCATCTCCCTAGGTACATCATCATCTCCACCGTGCATGTGCTCGATCTCGAGATAGCTAGGTGATTAAAATTTCATGCTTTTGCAAAATGGAAATATGTGTATGTGTGTGTGATATGATAATTGGGCATTATGATGGCAATTGTGTGTGTGGCATGAGTTGACGCCAAATAGTGCTTTTGAGTTGCCTATGTTTTGCCGAAATGTCGATTTATTTCCGTTTTGGCGAATTCCGGGCAAACTCTAGATCTATATATGTCCTATTTTTAGGGAAGGTCATGCTGAATTTTTGTATGACTTTGATGCATGCAAGCATTTTTATAATCAATTTGTTTATTATTACCGTGCAGACGTTCATGATGGTCAGTGGAACGATGGTGGACAGGTGGTTGCGGTCGGCGGTGCAGGACATGAAAGAAAATAACCGAACTGAGGTTTTATGTCCGTGTCGAAAATGCAAAGGAATAGTTTGGCTCGACCCCTATGACGATGGTCGTGTCGAAGTGCACCTGCTCATGACTGGTTTCATGGATGTCTATACTCGGTGGATAATTGAAGATGAGGATGACGATGCTGAGGACGCCGACGGGGCAGGCAATGACGACATGGGGCAAGACGAAGAGATGATCGATAATGGCGGCGGAGAACAGGACGAACATGGCGGCAGCGAATGGGCCGGACATGGCGGAGGAGAAGGGGCCGGACATGGCGGCGGAGAGAACGACGTGGACTCCACGCAGCAGAGTTCGTCGGTGCAAAGTTCAATCGTGCGGGACCCTCATGTTCAAGCACTGCTTCGCAAGGAGACGAGTACTGAGAGAGCTGCTTCTAGAGAGGAGGCTAAGCTGGAGCAACTGGTGGTAGACTCGAACACTCCATTGTATGATGGTTGCAATCCTGAGGTGACCCGCTTGAGTTTTACGCTCCAACTCCTGAAGACAAAGGCTAAAAACAAATGGACCGACACTAGCCTCGATCAGCATCTCAAGTACCTAAAGGATGTTCTTCCCGTAGAGAATCTATGTCCTAATAGTGTTGATGATGGCAAGAAGATCGTGTGCCCTCTTGATCTACCGCATGTTAGATACCATGCATGCATCAACGATTGCCTAATTTATCGGAAGGAGCACGTGGAAAAAACAAGTTGTCCGGTGTGCAATGCTTCTCGATACAAGAAGGCCGGGAAGAAATGTCCCCAGAAAGTTGTATGGTACTTACCGATCACTCCGCGTCTCCAGCGGTATTTTGTAGATCCCAAGGAAGCAAAGCTAATGCGCTGGCATGCGGAGAGGAAGAAGCCTGACGATGGAGATGATCCGAAGCTGAGACATGTGAAGGATGGAAGCCAGTGGAGAGCGTTGAACAACTTCTATCGGTATTTTGAATGTGATGCAAGGAACATCATGCTCGGCGCGTGTACCGATGGCATGAATCCGTTTGGCAACCAGAACACAAACCATAGCACATGGACCGTGTTTGTATGGATGTACAACCTCCCCCTGGTTGTGCATGAAGTCGAAGTACATTCACATGAGCATGCTTATTCAAGGGCCGAAACAACCAGGAAATAATATTAATTTGTATCTGGGGCTACTTCAAGAGGAGTTAGACACGTTATGGAAAACACCGGCCAAGACATGGGATGCCAGCAAAGGCGAGTATTTCTACATGAGAGTCGCGCTGATCACAACGGTGCACAACTATCTCGGTTACGGATATGTCGCAGGCCAGGTGTGCCATGGATATTGCGGATGCACGCGGTGCATGGATGATACGACGTCTCAGCTGCTAACGTCAAGGAAAGATGGCGGGTCTGGGAAAATCGTGTACATGGGGCATTGAAGATGGCTCGACCTGGACGACCCGTAGAGAAACTGTGGAGATCTATTAAATGGTCACGCTGAGCATCGAGGACCTCCACGTAAGCGGAGCGGTGCCGAAATCGATGAGCTGTTGAAAACTGGAAGGAGTGCCCCGCGCCGGGAAAGACGATGAAAAAGGCGCGGAGCCGCTGCTGAAGGTATGGAAGACGAGGTCTGTGTTCTGGGACTTGGAGTACTGGCACAAACTCGATACACCTCATTGCCTTGATCAAATGCATATCTGTAAGAATGTCCTTGAGAGCTTGCCCGCGACACTAGTGAACATGCTGGATAAGACCAAGGATGGGCCGAAGGCAAGAAAAGACTTGCAAGATTTGAAAATCAGGGAAGATCTGCACATGCCGTCCCGTAAAATGTCAGACAAGACAGAGACGGAGATAGAGGCACGGGAGAAGAAGGGCAAGAAAATAAAGAAAGAGGATTATTGCCCCCCTTCTTGCTTCACCATAAGTCAGGCTGAGATCGGTCAATTCTTTAAGTGCCTTACTGGAGTCAAAGTTAGTTCCGGTTACTGTGGCAAGATAAGCAGATATCTAGAAACGGATAAGAAAAGGTTCAGCGGGATGAAGTCCCATGACTGTCATGTGATGATGACACAGATACTACCTGTTGCCCTTAGAGGGATAATGGACAAGCACGTCCGTGACACGCTTATTGGTCTCTACAACTTTTTTGATGTCATCTCTCGAATGTCGATCAGTCTGAAGCAGCTCTGAAGGCTACAGGAAGAGATTGTTGTGATACTGAATGAGCTGGAGATGTACTTCCCGCCCGCGTTCTTTGACGTGATGGTGCATCTATGTGTCCATATTGTGGACGACATAATAGACCTGGGGCCGTCATTTCTGCACAACATGATGCTGTTTGAGAGGATGAATGGGATCATCAAAGGATTCGTTTGTAACATGTCCCGTCCAGATGGAAGCATCATCCAGGCCTATCTGACACAACAGTGCATCTCTTTCCGCGAGAATTTTCTATATGGCGCAGACCTGCAGCCGCCAGGTGTTAGTGTTGGTTTGCCCGTTAACAAGCACGACGGGAGGCTCGAAGGAGAAGGTCACTCCAACGGTCGCAGGGAACTGCACGTGGCATACTCAGATCGATGCAACGACTTTGACAGAGCAAACTTGGTAGTGCTACAACACCTAGACGAGGTAGATCATTTCGTGGCACTCCACAAAGAAATTATCGCAAAGAAGTATCGTGACCGGGGGGTATGCAGGACGAACGCCGAAGTTACTAAAGAGCACAACTCCACTTTCCTGCATTGGTTCAAAGAGCATATTATTGCTAATCCCCCGGAGGAGGGCTCTAAGGACGGATTGCTCATATACGCCTTAGCACATGGCCCCTCGCCCAACCTCGTAACCTATCAGGCATACGATATCAACGGATACACGTTCTACGCGGAGGCCAAAGATATGGATAGTGATGATCAGAACTCAGGGGTGACGATGGAATGCATGACCGACAGCGACAACGGCGCAACTGAAAGATTTTATGGAAGGGTCGACAAGATCTGGGAGCTTGACTACTCTGGACTGCACAACACGACGATGTTCCGTGTCAGATGGGCTAAGAATGTTGAAAGAGAAAACCGGTATTTCACTA
>NC_057808.1:18982547-19002685 GCF_018294505.1 Triticum aestivum | reverse complement strand
ATGTGTCCAATGATGTAATATATATATGTTCCTATTTTGTATACATATTTAACCGTCAAATGATGCAATATATATATCGCCTTCCCTTCGTTCACTGCTCTCGGAAAAAAAAGTGAGAGAAAAAAAAGGAAAAGAAAAATGGAAACTGGTTTTAGCAGTAGCGCTTTACTGAAAAAGAGCTACAGCTAGTCAAGGTAGCAGTAGCGGTTTCTGTATAAAACCGCTATAGCTGCCTGTAATAGGAGTAGCGTGTTTACTCTAAACGCGCAACTGCTATGCCCACTTAACCCAAAATCCTCACTCTCTCTGCATCATCCCGCCTCTTTTCCCCCCCAAATCCCCACTATCTCTTCCTTCGCCGCACCCCGGCGCTCGCCCCCGACCCCGACCACAGCCTGGGCTCCGACCCCGGCCTCGGCTCCGACCCCAGCGCTCGCCCGACCCCGACGCTCGCCCACGACCCCGACGCCCGACGCCTCCCTCCTCTGCTTCCTCTCCTCCCAACCTCGGCCGCTATCGGGCCTGCCTCCTCGCCCCTGCACCCTCTGTAAACCCACCCCCCACAGCACTCCTCTCTCTACTAGCTAGGATTCTTCGGTTAATTTACTTAGGTTTTAGTTAGGGCACTAGGTTAATTAGGTTATCTATTTAGTTATGAATTTAGCTAGGTTTATTTAGTTTTGGACATGTCATATTTGTAAAATGATGATTATGTGCAGGGTAAATGATCCGAGTGGCCTATGTTATGCCTGAATGTTGATTCATTTCCGTTCCGGTGAATTTCATGCGCTCGATATGTCCATTTTTTAGCAAAGGTCATGCCGAAATTTTCCTTGAATTTCGGCATGATAGGTTCTTTTTGGCATATCCGAGTGCTGAGAGTTGCTGGGAAACGACATTCCGGCAAACATAGATTTCTTTTTTTGTCATTTTTCATATTTTTTCATACTTTTAGAATTAAACGAGGACACTTAATCATAGGAAACATGTCGAACAACAAAGAAACTGGGCCTTTTGACCAAGATGCAAACGAGATGGATTGTGAGGGTGAACAAGAGTACCTCGACTATTTGACTACTAAGCAAGGTTTGCAGGTCGGCCTTGATGATGGTACTGACGCCGACATCGACACCAACGGCACCGGCACCGATCGCGGCGCCGAGACCGGCGGGGAAGGTACCGATGGGGAAGATACCGGCGGGGAAGGTACCGGTGCCGATGCCGCTACCGAAAAGAACAAGCCGAAGAAGCAGAGGATACGAAAACCTAACAAACTAGGGATTGGACGACTAGTGATCACAAAGATGGCACCTAGCAAGTTTGAGCCATTAGAGCCGGAAGAACCTCGCAAGTGCTATGGGAACGAAGTAGGATGCATCCTATGGGAATGCGCGAGCATCAACGATGATGACTTAAGGAGTAAAGAACATTTGACGCAGTTGCTCCTGACGAAGTTGCACAAGAGATTCAAGTTCCCCGACCGGGATGATAACATAGAACAACCGTGCGATGATCCGAAGATGAAAAAGATTAACAATCACGCCATGGGCATCTTCAGCAATGATTTGGCCTCCTGGAAAGGGAGGGTGAAACGAGCTATTGAGGCTGAGGAACCCCTGTCCAAGATTCTGGTGGGAAATCCGACACTTACGGAAGAGGAGTTCGAAAAGTTCAACTACACTTGCGCTACCGAGGCAGCCAAGGCTAAGGCTGCGAAATTCAAGAGCCTTCAACAAAGGAACACGGGGAAGCATCGCCTCGGAAGCTGTGGCTACCTCGGTAAAAGGCACATATGGGATAGGGAGGACGCGGAACGTGAAGCCGCGGGTATCCCAGACCCCTTCGCAAAGTTCACCAACCCCTTGGAGCGTGACTTCATCAGGGCCCGCTACAAGTGGGACAAGGAAAAGAAGGTTTTTTACACGGACAAGATCACGAGGAAATTGATTAGACTACTGGTAATTACTCTTTTACCACCTTACATTTAGCTCCATATCTAGTCGACTACACATTCCTAAATGGTTCACGCTCCTTCTGCAGGAGAAGCAACACCAGCTTGTAGCCGAAAGCCCTACTTCTCCGATGAGGCCCAAGTGGGACACCCCTCTCAACCGGGCCTTGAACGAACTTAAGGGACTCCCTTTGGGCCAGCGCCGCAATATGGTCATGTGCACGGCGCTGGAGACGGCGCCACGTGGAAGGTGTTTTACAACGAGGGCCCGGTGGCCAAGAAGCAGAAAAAGAAGTTTAGTTGGGCAGACAACGAAGCGAAGGTGAATCTTGCGGTCGAGAAAAAAGCAGCTGAGGACGCGAAAAAAGCAGCCGCGGACAAAAATGAGTTGCTACAGCAGGCAGTCAATGCAGCTGTAACTGCCTGCAGAAATGATTTTGCTACTAACTTGGTTCCAGCTATCATCAACTGGACGAAGGAAAATCCAAAAAAGATGGTACATGATTTCCTGTTGCCCAGTTTCGTCGGGAGCAACTCCATGAACAACGACACCATCGCACCATCCCTTGCTCACGCAACCGAGCCTCCTCTTGCAGCCGCTCCCACTCATAGCAGCCCGTCCTCAGTCTCTGGCGCGCTAGGTGGGCCTTCGTCTTTGGCTGAGCTCGACGCCGTCACGGTAATTACATGTCGCACCAACATATATATATATATATATATATATAGAATATTCCATTTTCATTGCCTTTCGGATGTTTTACGCCACGGGCATATGTGTTTGCAGGCCAAAGAAACCCCGTGCACCATACTCTACTTGATCAAAGGCCAGAAGGTGGACGTGGAAAAGGGGATGATAATGGACCCCTTGAAACCCACGTTCCACAACCAGCCGATCCCCGCTGGGCACTTCAGGGTTAGCTTGTCCAGTGTGAAATCGGGGCACGAGGATTTGCCTCCTGCAGTACAGCATGTGGGAGAGCACAACGAGACCCCGCCGCGGATTGGAAGCTACAAGGGTTGGGTGCTGCTATGGCCGAAGAATCTTATTCATCTGGAGCCGGCCAAGAGCACACCAATAACCACACATCAACAAGCATGTGCGGAGACCACCACCCCGCCTACGCAATTACCAGCTCCTGTAGTGTCGGGTGAGAGCGGTGGACGACATGATGAAGGGGGTGCAATAGTACTGGCTGATGTAATTTGTACTGTAGAACAAAGAATGGATGATGAGACGGAGGTCGACCCTATTAGTTTACTCAATACAAACGCGTATGACTGTGACACAGATATGATGATTCAACCATATGATGAATCGGTCTATCAGCATGCTAATGAGGATATGGATGATATGCCCGGGCAGGAAAGTCGTAGCACGGATTGCAAAAAGTCTCTCTTCATGAAATCCTCACAGGACACGTTTGAAGATGCCGCCTCAACACAGGTTCAACTAGCCGGGCGCGAGGGTCGTACAGTACTTAGCCCAGGAACACTGGGGCAGGGGTTAAGGAAGGGTCTGGAAGGTGTGCCCAAGAAAAAGGAGAGGAAGAGATCGGAGAAGATAGCTGCCTCCAAACAAGCCAGAGCACATAGCAGCCAGACGATGGATTCTGAAGAGCGTGTACCTGTGAAAGGTGCGGCCATGTTCCATCTCACGGGCGAGCCGATGCTACCGCTGAAACCGCTGGAGGCACTATCAGGGGATCTCAGGAGACTGCACGACCATGTGCTGTCGACTGAGAAAAGCCTACTAGCCTGAAAGGATCCAGGATATCCGACATACGCGGCTTGTGTGCCTGAGGGGAAGTGCTACATCGACACATGGCCCGCGGAGGTGTTCTTCCTGCGGTTTGACCATATCTTTGAGATGTTTCTGACAAGGCGGCTCGATTTTACAACCGTCCGCCTTTGTGTGCTACATATGAGCTCCGTCAAGAAGAGAGAAGAAGTCTCGCAAATCTCTGTGGCGGATCCGTACTACATGCACGAGTCTTTCTTGAGTCTCGGTGACCTTGAGCGTGAAACTGCTAGGGACTACCTCCAAAACTTCATGGTACAGAATAAGGACCAGGAAATTGTCCTCCTGCCTTATCATCCAAAGTAAGTCAGTTCCGGACAACCCTTTCATACATTTCAATCATTCCTTCTCGCTCATACGGAGAATAATTTGAGGTGTCTTTTCCACGCAGCAACGGGCACGCCGTCCTTATCGTTCTTTACCCGCGAGTCTCCCACGCCGTGTATTTCGACTCTTCCAGAGACTACGAGAAAAAGGACTACACCCACATAATGAATATTCTAGATGATGCTCTCCAAGGCTTCAGCATTAGAGGTGGCCACGTGCAGATTAGGAAACAAAGGAACAAGAAGATGGGTTTCGCGCATAAAACTAACTTGTCCTGCATCCATGTCCCAAAACCAAGCAAGAAGGATGGATTCTACATCGTCCATCTCATGATTGAGTTCAGCACGGATCACCAAAAGCTTCGCATGACAAGAAGAAATGATGATCATATCCACAATTGGCTAGAATCTCATGGAGAAGCGGATTATAAACTTAGAGATGACTTCTTTCGCATCCAATGGGACATTGCGACAATCATCATGAAGGAAGTCGTCGATGAGAAGGGGATCTTCCACCACGGCCCTATATCGCGAGCTGACGTCCGAACTCGCATAGGCATGCGACGTCTAGACCTCATGCCGTTCAAGAAGCTAGGGTCCATCCTCGATGATACGGAAGGATGGAACTTCTAGTGATTTACGATGCCGATGATGATGATATGTGTCGGTTGAACTTGTATACTTTCCGTAGTGATGAAACTTTGTGATGTCCACGATCCCTGCCGAACTTGCGTAACGCTACTTTGTTAGTTTGCCTACGATGACCTGCGTACCTCTGTCGGTGTCAAAACCGGTGGATCTCGTGTAGTGGGTCCCGAACTATGCGTCTAAGGCGGATGGTAACAGGAGGCAGGGGACACGATGTTTACACAGGTTCGGGCCCTCTCGATGGAGGTAATACCCTACTTCCTTCTTGAGTGATCTCGATGATATGAGTATTACAAGAGTTGATCTACCACGAGATCGTAGAGGCTAAACCGTAGAAGCTTGCCTATGGTATGATTGTTGTTGTCCAACGGACTAAACCCTCTGATTTATATAGACACCGGAGGGGGCTAGGGTTACACAGAGTCGGTTACAAGGTAGGAGATCTACATATCTGTGTTGCCAAGCTTGCCTTCCACGCCAAGGAGAGTCCCATCCGGACACGGGTCGAAGTCTTCAATCTTGTATCTTCATAGTCCAACAGTCCGGCTGTCCGAGGACCCCCTAATCCAGGACTCCCTCAATAGCCCCTGAACCAGGCTTCAATGACAATGAGTCCGACGCACAGATTGTCTTCGGCATTGCAAGGCGGGTTCCTCCTCCGAATACTCCATAGAAGATTTTGAACACAAGGATAGTGTCCGGCTCTGCAAAACAAATTCCACACACCGCCATAGAGAGAATAATATTTCCACAAATCTAATCTACTGACACATTCTGTAGCATGACATCACGCTACGGCCCGGTCAGTATTCGAACCGTTTTTCTCAACCAGCCGCTGCACATATTGCGAGGAGGTTTTCTTGGCACGTCTTGTCAAAGTAGAGATCGTGTCCCCTTATCACGGGAATCTCATCAATACGGGTGTGGGTAACCCAACCGTGCCATCAATTACGGCGCTTGGGGAATAAGCGAGTTCACCAGGTAGGTGGGGAGGCGCATAGCTTCTTCCGCCCTTATAAAGGGATAAGGATTCCCCCTTTTGACCCACGCCTTCTTCCTCCTTGCTCATCCATTCTTGCGCACTCGAGATCCAACACGCAAGTTCATGTTTTTCTCCTCACACCACTCCAAGCATGTCCGGAGCGGGAGGCAAGTGGATGGTCTGCTCCGTTATGGAGGAGAACATCACAAAGCTGCCGGGAGCCGGATATCTGGCCGCGGATATCGCACACCGGCTGACAGATGCAGGGAAGATTATCCCTACTCCAGAACCCCATGAGAGGGTGGTTTTCCTTACCCACTTCGTCCACGGACTGGGATTTCCCCTACACCCGTTTGTCCGCGGGCTCATGTTCTACTATGGGCTGGACTTTCACGATCTGACCCCAATTTCATCCTCAACATCTCGGCGTTTATCGTCGTGTGTGAGGCCTTCCTCCGCATCAAGCCCCACTTCGCCCTGTGGCTGAAGACCTTCAATGTTAAACCGAAGGTGCTGGTCGGCAAGCAAGCGGAGTGCAGAGGCGCCATGGTGGGAAAAATGCCCAATGTCACCTGGCTCGAAGGCTCCTATGTGGAGACCATAAAGGGGTGGCAATCGGGGTGGTTCTACATCACCGACCCACGCGACACAAACTGGGTGGCGGCCCCCGAATTTCGATCCGGAATCCCCATGGGGCTCACCTCCTGGAAAGAGAAGGGCCTGTCCTGGGGTTCCCGGTAGAGCTGACCGGACTCCAGACATGCATCAAAAACATGATGAGCAAGCAAATCAAGCTCGTCAACGTGGTCCAAGTCATGCTCTTCCACCGGATCCTCCCGTGTCAAAGACGAGCATTCAATTTGTGGGAGTTCGACCCGGCCGAGCACCAGACGCTGCGAGAGCTCTTCGACACGACGCACAAGGACGTCTGGAGGGTGTTGTTCAAGGGCGCCGAGGTACCTCCTCCCCTTACCGAGGACCGCGGACTCAGCGCGAAGCGCCCTGCCAATCCGATAGGTCTTTTATATCTCATAAGATGTTCGTTTTCCCCAGTATAACCATGCGCGGGATCTAAGCCACCACGCCATTTAACAGGACTGGGTAGCGACAGCGGAGCAGATCGATTGTCCGGCTCCCCTGCCCGAAGATCCAGCAGATGCTCTCCTAGAGGAGATGCTGGTTCCGGCACCTTACGAGGTGACGGAGAAGAAGGCCAAGAAAAAGGCCACGGGACCCGGGAAGGGTCTCTGGCGCAAGGTTATATCGGACTCATCGTCCGAAAACACCGAGGCGCACTCCTCCCACAAAAATGAGGAGGAAGAAGAGGAAGGTCTCCCCCCCAGCCGAGGGAGACAAGAAGAGGAAGGCCGCCCTAGCTGGGGCGGCTGAAGGGTCCAAGAAGGGAAGGACCCTCCTTCTGGACAACTCCACCACCGCCGCCTACAGCGACGACGAGTGGCTGCCCAGGGATAAGCCCCTGGCGAAGTCGTAAGTATCCGGATACCATAGTAATTCTGGTATGTTTCGTTTGGTGCTTCTTATCATGCCGAACATGATCACACAGCCCCTCCAAAGCTCATATCGGCGTATCCTCTTCGGAGGAGTCTTTGGGCGAGTCGGAGATGAACAGCGATTCGCTCCCGACCGCCGCCTCCCCCCGCCCTACGGACGATGTCGAGGTGTTGTCTCAAAGGGAACAGAACCAAGGTGGGACAGTTCCGGAGGCGCCCCAAGGCGACATTCCAGGTGCTGGGCGTACGAGGGGCAAGACTCCCCTGGGCCCCAACGCCGGGGGCAGCAAGTCTAGCCCCAAGCCGAATACGGCGCCGAAACCTCCAATGGTTCCGGATTCTTTCAGGCAACCCCTCGTTGAGGGGGGCAAACCGTCTGTGCCTATGGCCTCCGTCCATCCAGAGGCATCGGACAACTTGCTGGAAGCGCTTCGCAGTGCTTCCATTGATGAAGAGCACCGCACTATCAAGAGTGCGGTGGTCAAGAAGGTTCAGTCTGCCAAAAGCGGGTTGACTGAAGCCTGTGCCAGCCTCCTAACAGGCTTTGAGGTAAGTAATAAAATTATAAGAAAATATTCTGGCATAGGCAGTAGCCCCTGATGCTCTGTTTGGGGTTCGCGAAGGAAGGCCGAATAGAGGATCAAATAATAATCGCAGGAGTCTAATCAGAATATGTCTATGTGCATATGCAGGCTTCACTGCTGGCTGCTGCCGCACATACTGCGGAGGTCTCCGCACTGAAGCGGGACCTTGAGCGGTCCAAGGAAGAGCTCGGCCTTACCAAGAGGCACCTCTAAGAGAACAAAGGTAAGTGATACCCCGTCTGTATATTATAAAAAAACATGGTTTTTAGAATAATAGGATCGTCATGAATTTTGCTAGGGGCCACGACCGAAGTGGCGGCCCTGCAGAAGGCGCTATCCGAGGCCGAAGACAAAGCGGCCAAGGAGCGCATCGAGCAAGAAAAGCAAGAAGCCCGAGTAGGTGAGGTGCAGCAAGAGCTCCAGGATCTCGCCGAAAAGCACGAGTCCTTGGAGCGTGACTCTAAGACAGAAGGGTCCGAGCTTGCGAAGGCCCTCGAAAGCATGCAACATGCTAAGGCCGAAGCCCAAAAGGCCCTCCGGGAAATTGAGGCGGTTAAGAAGATAGCGGCGGGTAAGGCATTCATTATGCAAAGCAAGCATGTGAAGGAAACTTTCTTTTTACTTACCCGAGTTCGGAGCTCTCCAGGACCGTTCGCAGATCTACCCCGCAGTGTGTCAGATGCCTCGGAGTTCTACCGGGCTGAAGAAGGGAGCTCGACGGAGAAGTTGTTCTGGTCTCAGTATACTGGGACCGAACACCCAATGTCCTTGAGCGACCAGCTGAAGCAACTGGTCGAGCTCCACAAGGCGGCCGAACAGGCCATGAAGGGTCTTATAGTCCAGATGTGGCCTGGCGAGCCCCTGCCTGATAGCTACTTCGGTCTGGTGAGGCGGCTTGTAAATGCGTGCCCACGGCTTGAAGTCATAAAGCGGTCCGTCTGCATCGAGGGTGCGCGCAGGGCTTTTGCCCGGGCGAAGGTGCACTGGGCGAAGCTGGACGCCGAAAAGCTGGTGAAGGAGGGGCCGCTGGAAGGCAAGGAGCATCGCCACCCCGAAAAGTATTATGACAGTGTCCTGAAGGGTGCTCGCCTTGTGGCGGAGGAATGTGCTAAGGGTGTAATATTTGAATAAATGTACTCATGTGATCCTGTAATATGAAACGAGTTCATTTGTGCTATGCAACGCTTGTGAATTTAAAATATTACCTTCTGTGCGGCTGTTTATAAAATCTGAGAGTTGGCCAGTCGTCGGCTTCTGCCCCCATGTAACTAGTACTAAGGTGTTCAGGATAAATCTGGGCACTCTTTATCCCAATTTTGGGTCCTTCGAGGGAGGTGTTCAGCGCAACGAACCAGGCAAGCGGACTATAAGGCTTTATCACTCTCACTTAGCCATAGAAGTCTACAATTTTAAATTTCGGCGAAGCCCCTAGTATTCGGAAGGCCGAATTTGGGGCGCTATATACGCCTAAGTCGGGCAAGGCCGACTCCTCGCCAAAAGCGGAAAAAGTCTTTAAGGACTTGAGACCTCTCGAATAGCGACCAACTCTCGCCTTATCATGACAGTCAGTTTTCGGCTTTCTCTACTGAGGTGCTCGTCCAGAAGAACCGGGACACAATCATTCTCCCAGTGCTACCTTAGCCGATATTGCGGAACGTAAGGTACCAAAACATGGGAGCCAGGCAATCCCAACTATTGACCCAAGACATGATTCGGAGTTGATGCATATAATGCTATAAGTTCGGGGTGCCGCACTGTCGAAAGTGTTCGGACTTCTCATGTCGTATTTATGGGGTATAGTGAAGCCCCTGGCGTACTGGTCGTACCAGAATTTACGGGTGCAATTTGTCATAGATAAACAAACAAGAGAAAAAAGAAGAAAGAGCAATGCAATAATAGACTAATGCTATGCATTGTTATTTAAATAATACGTCGAAGCGTACTGATACAAGTAGTGCAATAAGCAAAAAATAGGACTATTTGACATGTCCTATCCAAGGGCAAGCTGCGTATGGGTATTTAAAATAGGTATTTCAATCGTTATCAGAGATCACCTGGGGATTCCCTTGTACGTCCTAGCTTCTTGCCTCCTTGGTATTTCCGTCCCGTAATGCGTCCAGTAGTCAAACTGCCGAAAAGGGTTTCCAGAGAATAAGGTACTGAAAGAGAGAAAATGATAAAGGTATACAACGCCTGGGGCAGTTGAGCCGCATTGTGGGACGTGTCCTGGCCGTGCCCCCGCCTATGCCCATGGTATTTTTAGTGCGTAATTATGCACGCGCGGCACAGATTTCGTCGCTTGACTAGGACTAGGGCGGAGGCCGAATTGCTAGGCGAGCTCTGAACGTGCCAGGCGATCCTGTTGCAGGTTACTCCGGACTCGCTTGAAGGTGTCCGGGGGCTTTATCGCCGAATTGGCGGTTTGCCTTAAAAGGCTGCTTTGTGCCTCTGTTGCGAGGGCCGCAATGTGCTCCTCCGTGCGGAGCGAGCGTTCTGTGTTTCCATTAACTGTTATAACCCCACGAGGTCCTGGCATTTTGAGCTTGAGGTATGCATAATGCGGTACCGCATTGAATCTGGCAAATGTGGTTCGTCCGAGCAGTGCGTGATAGCCACTGCGGAACAGGACGATGTCGTAGATTAACTCCTTGTTTCGGAAGTTGTCCGGAGATCCGAATACCACTTCCAGTGTGATGGAGCTCGTGCAACAGGCCTCTACACCTGGGATGACACCTTTAAAGGTGGTTTTAGTGGGTTTGATCCTCGAGGGGTCTATACCCATTTTGCGCATTGTATCCTAATAAAGCAGGTTCAGGCTGCTGCCGCCGTCCATAAGGACTCGGGTGAGGTGAAATCCGTCAATGATGGGATCAAGGACCAATGCGGCAGAGCCGCCATGACGGATACTAGTGGGGTGGTCCCTACGATCGAAAGTGATCGGACAAGAAGACCATGGGTTGAACTTTGGGGCGACTGGCTCCGTCGCATAGACGTCCCTTAGTGCACACTTCTGTTCCCTCTTGGGAATATGGGTTGCGTATATCATGTTCACCGTTTTCACTTGGGGAGGAAATTTCTTTTGTCCTCCTGTGTTCGGCGGCCGGGACTCTTGCTCATCGTCGCTGTGCGGCCCCTTTTCCTTGTTTTCGGTATTCAACTTGCCGGCCTGCTTGAACACCCAGCATTCTCTGTTGGTGTGATTGGATGGCTTATCGGGGGTGCCGTGAATTTGACATGAGTGATCGAGTATGCGGTCCAAACTGGACGGGCCCGGGTTGCTTCTTTTGAACGGCTTCTTCCGATGACCGGATTTAGAGCCACTGAAGCCGGCATTGACTGCCGTGTCTTCGGCGTTGTCACCGTTGTTGCAGCGCTTGTGTCTGTTGCGACGTGGTCTGCCGTTACTATCTTTGGCATCTGAATTGCCATGACTTCTTGATGTGTTGTTGCTGCGAGCCAGCCAGCTATCCTCGCCCGCGCAAAAGCGGGTCATGAGTGTAGTGAGGGCTGCCATAGACTTCGGCTTCTCCTGGCCGAGGTGCCGGGCGAGCCACTCGTCACGGATGTTATGCTTAAAAGCCGCTAAGGCCTCTGCATCCGGACAGTCAACAATTTGGTTTTTCTTAGTTAGGAACTGGGTCCAGAATTTCCCGGCCGATTCCCCTGGCTGCTGAGTTATATGGCTCAAGTTATCAGCATCCGGTGGTCGCACATAAGTGCCCTGGAAGTTGTCAAGGAATGCATCTTCCAAATCCTCCCAACTGCCAATGGAGTCTGCTGGCAAACTATTCAGCCAATGCCGAGCTGGTCCTTTGAGCTTTAGTGGGAGGTACTTGATGGAATGTAGATCATCACCGTGAGCCATGTGGATCTGGAGGAGGAAATCCTCGATCCATACCGTGGGATCTGTTGTACCATCATATGATTCAATGTTTACGGGTTTAAAACCCTCTGGGAATTCGTGATCCATTACTTCATCAGTGAAGCATAGGGGCTGTGCAGCGCCTCTGTGCCGGGCTATATCACGACGCAGTTCATACGAGTCTTGTTTGCTGTATTCGGCCCAGCCGGATTTGCTTTTGGTATATCCGCCATGACGGTCATTGTCCCGCGTTGCGGCGCGCCCCCGTGATCCGTAGATCGATCTTGCATGTCTTGCTTTGTTTTCCAATACGTCTCGCAGGTCCCGCGTGTTTCCCCGGGCCTTGGTATTTTTGTTTGAATGGCGGCGGGGTGCGGGATGGACTTCGGGCTGATATGCCTCTCTGTCTCGGCCACGAGGTGGCCGATCAGCCGCATCATACGCTGGTGATGTAGGTTTCAATGCTTCCTCCTCGAGTTGGGGTAGCAACCTGCGCTTTGGGTAACTCTTTGTTGGGTGTTCGAGTTCGTATTCCTCGGCCGCAAGGACTTCAGTCCATCTATCCGCTAGTAGATCTTGATCAGCTCGAAGCTGTTGTTGCTTTTTCTTTAGGCTGTTTGCTGTGGCTATAAGCCAGCGCTTGAAGCGCTCCTGCTCGACGGGATCCTCAGGCACGATAAATTCTTCATCGCCGAGGCTCACCTCGTCTTCGGAGAGAGGCATGTAATTGTCATCCTCTGATTCTCCGTCTGCTGCCTCGTCTTCGGCATACTTTCATTGTCAACATAACAACCGAGAGATCTCGATATCTTCCATGCTAATCACATTATAGGCGGTTCCCAAACAGAATGGTAAAGTTTATACTCCCCCTCCACCAACAAGCATCAATCCATGGCTTGCCCAAAACAACGGGTGCCTCCAACTGACAACAATCCTGGGGGAGTTTTGTTTGCAATTATTTTGATTTTATTTGCTTAAAGCATGGGATTGGGCATGCCGGTGACCAGCCATTTTCTCGTGAGTGAGGAGCGGAGTCCACTCCTCTTGAGAATAACCCGCCTAGCATGGAAGATACAGAAAGCCCTAGTTGATTCATGAGCTACTCGAGCATGCAAAAAAGAATTTCATTTGAAAGTTTAGAGTTTGGCACATAAAAATATACTCGGAACAGCAGGTAGATACCGCTTATAGGAAGGTATAGTGGACTCCTATGGAATAACATTGGGTTTAAGGGATCGGATGCACAAGCAGTATTCCCTCTTAGTACAAGTGAAGGCTAGAAAGAGACTGGGAAGCGACCAACTAGAGAGCGACAACACTCATGAACATGCATTAAAATTAATAAACATTGAGTGCAAGCATGAGTAGGATATAATCCACCAAGAACATAAATATCGTGGAGGCTATGTTGATTTTGTTTCAATTACATGCGCGAACATGTGCCTAGTCAAGCCACTTGAATCATTCAAAGGAGGATACCACCCTACTATACCACATCACCACCATTTTAATAGCATGTTGGCATGCAAGGTAAAACCATTATAAACTCCTAGCTAATTAAGCATGGCATAAGCAACTATAATCTCTAATTGTCATTGCAAATATGTTTCTTCATAATAGGATGAATCAGGATCGACGAAATAATCATATTTCAAAAAACAAGAGAGGTCGAGTTCATACCAGCTTTTCTCATCTCAATCAGTCAATCATATATCGTCATTATTGCCTTTCACTTGCACGACCGAATGATGTGAATAATAATAATAGTGCATGTGCATTGGACTAAGCTGGAATCTGCAAGCATCTGACGCAAAGGAGAAGAAAAGATAATATGGGCTCTTGGTTAATTCAACAAAAATGCATATAAGAGCCACTTCAACATTTTCATTATGGTCTTCTCCTCTCGACCCCCAAAGAACAAGAAAAGAAATAAAACTATTTACACGGGAAAGCTCCCAACAAGCAAAAAGAAGAACGAGAAATCTTTTTCCTTTTTTTATTATTACTACTACAGGCATGGAAAGTAAAGTAGCTAAAAGCTACAACTATTTTTTTGTTTTTCTTAAGGTTTTTCAAACACACAAGAAGAAGACTAGAGAAGGAAAATAAACTGGCATGGATAGTACAATGAAAAAGTATGAGCACCGACAACTAGCATGAGCGTGTGAACATAAATGTAATGTGGGTGAGAAATACGTACTCCCCCAAGCTTAGGCTTTTGGCCTAAGTTGGTCTATGGCCATGGCTGGCCTGGCGGATATCCAAAGTTATAGTTGGGGTTGTACTGTGATGCAGCAGCTATTGCCTCATGAGCTGCTGCTTGGAGACAAGCTGTCTCCGTCCTCCTCTTATACTCGTTTGCCTCCTCCCTGGTTATAATAAATCTCCCTTTTTTTCTGAAAGTCAAAGATAGTAGGAGCAGGGAGGGCAACATGGAAAATGCTGCGCCTGTCAAACATTAGTCGGTACTGGAGATGTTGTTCATTCTTCTCAATAAACTGATGCGAACCATAGCCTCATATCCTAGATAAGTGGGAGCAATTCCGTATCACTCTCATGTATGGGTATCCCAAGAAAATTAGGCACACGGGTTGCATAAACTCCCCCAAAAAAGTCTCCACTTAAACCATTATTATGCAACCTCCATGCAACAATCGCCCCCAAGTTATAGTGTTTATCTCCTAAAACAGCACTCCAGAGAACACTAAGGTCAGGGACACACATGTGACATGCTTCACTTACCATTTATGCACCTAGCTATGAAGAGAGCAAAATAATGTATAGTAGGAAAATGAATGCTCCCCATGGTAGCTTGTGTTATATCTCTAGACTCCCCCACTGTAATACTAGCAACAAGATCACTAAGCTCAGATTTGCGAGGTTCACTAGCACTACCCCATTGTGGAAGTTTGCAAGCAGTATTAAAATCCCCTAGGTCCATAGTGTAAGATTGGCCATAGATATCAAACAGGACAGTGTGAGAATTACATGAAGATGAAAATTTGAACCTTCTCACAAAGGAATCAGTTAGGTGATAGTATTGAGGGCACTTATCTAGCATGAAGCCCTCGAGTTCAGCATTACGCACATATGCATCAAATTCCTCCTTAATTCCTTCTTGGACCATGAAATCGTCTAACGGCCATTCACAAGGCCGCACTTGAGCTTCTCTCGGTGGTTCATCGTCCGCATCACGTACTGCGGGCCTGGGTCCTTGCTTCCTTGAAGAACCACCTTGGTACATTTTCCTAAACATATTTCTTCCTCTGAAAAATTTCTGAAATTTTTAGTAACTTGAAATAAAAGTGAACCAAAATCAACAAAATTAATTGCAACTACTCCCACAAGTGCCTAGAGACTATATCATGCATTAGAATTACTTGGGACCATATAAATTTGACATGCAAGCTCAAGAACAGGGTCACCTAGGCAGCAAGAATTTGCAATGAATAAAGCACTAGAACAAAAACTAGTTTGACCATTCGAGGAGTGACATACCGAAGAACAATCCCCAAAAGCAGTTTTGTGAGTGGAGCTTTGAGCTAGGAGATCAAAAATCGCAGCAAAATGAGCTAGAACTCGTGCTTGAGCTGGTTGGTGATTTTTTGGGAGGAAGAAGGCGTGTGTGGTGGCCGGAATAAGTGGAGAAGAGCCACCATGGGCCCATGAGGCAGGGGGCGTGCCCAGGGGGTGGGCACGCCCTGGACCCTCGTGGCCAGGTGCATGCCCCCCCTGATGTGTTCTTGGTGCCAGATATTGTCAAATATTCTAGAAAAAATCATATTTCATTTTCAAGGCATTTGGAGAACTTTTATTTTCGGGATATTTTTTTATTGCACAGAAAATTCAGAAAACAAACAGAATACACTATTTTTGCTTTATTTATTCTAAATAACAGAAAGTAAAAGGAGGGTACAGAAGGTTGTGCCTTCTTACTTAATCCATCTCATGCTCATCAAAAGGAATCCACTAACAAGGTTGATCAGGTCTTGTTAACAAACTCATTTCGAATAACATGAAACCGAAGAAATTTCGAATAACACTATGTTACCTCAACGGGGATATGCACATCCCCAACAATAAGAATATCATATCTCTTTTTGACAGTAGGAAGAGGAAATTCAAAACCTCCAATAGTAATAGTTGAAAATTTTCCAATAGAATTGATACTGTGGACTTGTGGTTGTTTCCTCGGAAAGTGTACCGTATGCTCATTACCATTGCCATGAAAAGTGCTATTGCCTTTGTTGCAATCAATAACAGCCCCTGCAGTATTCAAAAAGGGTCTTCCAAGAATAATAGACATACAATCGTCCTCGAGAATATCAAGAATAACAAAGTCCGTTAAAATACTGACGTTTGCAACCATAACAGGCACCTCCTCACAAATACCGACAGGTATAGTAGTTGATTTATCGGCCATTTGCAAAGATATTTCGGTAGGTGTCAACTTATTCAAATCAAGTCTACGATATAAAGAGATAGGCATAACACTAACACTGGCTCCAAGATCACATAAAGCAGTTCTAACATAGTTTCTTTTAATGGAGCATGGTATAGTTGGTACTCCTGGATCCCCAAGTTTCTTAGGTATTCCACCCTTGAAAGTATAATTAGCAAGCATGGTGGAAATTTCAGCTTCCGGTATCTTTCTTTTATTTGTAACAATATCTTTCATGTACTTAAGCATATCAGTAAAACGCATATGCAAAAAGATAGGTCTAATCATTTCAGCAAAGCGCTCAAAATCCTCATCATTCTTTTTCTTGGATGGTTTGGGAGGAAAAGGCATGGGTTTCTGAACCCATGGTTCTCTTTCTTTACCATGCTTCCTAGCAACAAAGTCTCTCTTATCATAACGTTGATTCTTTGATTGTGGGTTATCAAGATCAACAACAAGTTCGATCTCTACATCATTATCATTGCTAGGTTGAGCATCAACATGAACATCATCATTAACATTATCTCTAGGTTCATGTTCATCACCAGATTGTGTTTCAGCATCAGAGATAGAAATATCATTGGGATTCTCAGGTGTGTCTACAACAGGTTCACTAGAAGCATGCAAAATCCTATCATTTTTCTTTCTCTTCCTCTTTGAAGGACTAGGTGGATCAACATTAGTTCTCTGAAAATCTTGCTCAGTTCTCTTAGGGTGACCTTCAGGATACAAAGGTTCTTGAGTCATTTTACCCCCTCTAGTCATAACTCTAACAACATTATCATTCTTCTTATTATTTAATTCATTGAGCAAGTCATTCTGAGCTATAAGTACTTGTTCAACTTGAGTGGTAACCATAGAAGCATGTTTACTAATGAGTTTAAGTTCACCTTTTACTCTAGACATATAATCACTCAAGTGTTCAATCATATAAGCATTACGTTTTAATTGTCTACCAAAATAAGCATTGAAATCTTCTTGCTTAACCATAAAATTATCAAACTCATCTAAGCATTGGCTAGCAAACTTAGCAAGCGGGATTTCAGCTTTATCATATCTCTAGAGAGAATTTACCTTTACTAGCTATGTCCGGTTATCAAGACCATGTGTTTCTTCGATAGGTGGTAAATTAAGGCAATGTATTTCTTCAACAGGAGGTAATTATTGACATCTTCAGCTTTTATACCTTTTTCTTTCATAGATTTCTTTGCCTCTTGCATATCTTCAGGACTGAGAAATAGAATACCCCTTTTCTTCGAAGTTGGCTCGGGAGTTGGTTCAGGAAGTGTCCAATTATGTTCATTAGTCAACATATTATTCAATAGCAATTCAGCTTGGTCAACAATTCATTCCCAGAAAACACAACCAGCACAAATATGCAGGTGGTCTCTGGAGGCATCGGTTATTCCATTATAAAAGATATCAAGTATTTCATTTTTCTTGAGAGGATGATCAGGCAAAGCATTAAGTAATTGGAGAAGCCTCCCCAAAGCTTGTGGGAGACTCTCTTCTTCAATTTGCACAAAATTATATATTTCCCATAAGGCAGCTTGTTTCTTATGAGCGGGGAAATATTTAGCAGAGAAGTAATAAATCATATCCTGGGGACTACGCACACAACCAGGATCAAGAGAATTAAAACATATCTTAGCATCACCCTTTAATGAGAACGGAAATAATTTGAGGATATAGTAGTAGCGAGTTTTCTCATCATTAGTGAACAGGGTGGCTATATCGTTTAATTTAGTAAGATGTGCCACAACAGTTTTGGATTCATAGCCATAAAAAGGATCAGATTCAACCAAAGTAATTATCTCAGTATCAACAGACAAATCATAATACTTATCAGTAATAAAGATAGGTGAAGTACCAAAAGCAGGGTCATATTTCATTCTAGGATTCAGAGATTTTTCTTTCAGCTTAGCTAATAATTTCTTAAGATCACTCCTATCATTGCAAGCAAGAAAGTCTCTAGCAGTTTCTTCATCCATAACATAACCCTTGGGCACAACATGCAATTCATATCCAGGGGAGAATCTTCATCATCACTTTCATCAATATTATCAGTTTCAATAATTTCATTTTCTCTAGCCCTAGCAAGTTGTTCATCAAGAAATTCACCTAGTGGCACAGTAGTATCAAGCATAGAAGTATTCTCATCATAAGTATCATGCATAGAAGAAGTAGCATCATCCATAACATGCGACATATCAGAATTAATAGCAGAAGCAGGTTTAGGTGTCGCAAGCTTACTCAAAACAGAAGGTGAATCAAGTGTAGAGCTAGATGTCAGTTCCTTACCTCCCCTCGTAGTTGAGGGAAAAATCTTAGTTCTTTCGTCATTCATGTTCCTCATAGTGACCAATAGATATAAATCCCAAGTGACTCAAAGAATAGAGCTCTGCTCCCCGGCAACGGCGCGAGAAAATAGTCTTGATAACCCACAAGTATAGGGGATTGTAACAATTTTCGAGGGTAGAGAATTCAACCCCAATTTATTGATTCGACACAAGGGGAGCCAAAGAATATTCTCAAGTATTAGCAGTTGAGTTGTAAATTCAACCACACCTGGATAACTTAATATCTGCAGCAAAGTATTTAGTAGCAAAGTAGTATGGAAGTAACGGTAGCAGTGGCAAAAGTAACAGTGATAGCTTTGTAATAATTGTAACAGTGGCAACGAAAAAGTAACTAAGCGAAGAATAATATGTGAAAAGCTCGTAGGCATTGGATCGGTGATGGAGAATTATGTCGGATGCGATTCCTCATGCAATAGTTATAACATAGGGTGACACATAACTAGCTCCAATTCATCAATGTAATGTAGGCATGTATTCCGAATATAGTCATTAGTGCTTATGGAAAAGAACTTGCATGACATATTTTGTCCTACCCTCCCGTGGCAGTGGGGTCCTATTGGAAACTAAGGAATATTAAGGCCTCCTTTTAATAGAGTACCGGACCAAAGCATTAACACATAGTGAATACATGAACTCCTCAAACTACGGTCATCACCGGGAGTGGTCCCGATTATTGTCACTTCGGGGTTGCCGGATCATAACCCATAGTAGGTGACTAATGACTTGCAAGATAGGATCAAGAACTCACATATATTCATGAAAACATAATAGGTTTAGATCTGAAATCATGGCACTCGGGCCCTTGTGCAAGCATTAAGAATAGCAAAGTCATAGCAACATCAATCTCAGAACATAGTGGATACTAGGGATCAAACCCTAACAAAACTAGCTCGATTACATGGTAAATCTCATCCAACCCATCACCGCCAGAAGCCTACGATGGAATTACCCACGCACGGCGGTGAGCATCATGAAATTGGTGATGGAGGATGGGTGATGATGATGACGGCGACGGATTCCCCTCTCCGGAGACCCGAACGGACTCCAGATCAGCCCTCCCGAGAGAGATTAGGGATTAGCGGCGGCTCCGTATCGTAAAACGCGATGAATCCTTGTCTCTGATTTTTTTCTCCCTGAACACGAATATATAGAGTTGGATTGAGGTCGGTGGAGCACCAGGGGGCCCACGAGGCAGGGGGCGCGCCCAGCGGGGTAGGCGCACCCCCCACCCTCGTGGACAGGGTGTGGGCCCCTGGCCTTGATTCTTTCTCCAGTATTTTTTATTATTTCCAAACATAATCTCCCTGAAGTATCAGGTCAATCCGAGAACTTTTATTTCTACAAAAAAATAACACCATGGCAATTCTGCTGAAAACAGCGTCAGTCCGGGTTAGTTCCATTCAAATCATGCAAGTCAGAGTCCAAAACAAGGGCAAAAGTGTTTGGAAAAGTAGATACGACGGAGACGTATCATCCGTGTACGTGTGTGTGCCTCGTACGTGGTTTTGCCCAGTTTTCCATGGCGTGCGTCCCGTTCCGTCCACGACGGGCGTCGGCCGCTTTTTTTCCCGTGTCCCCGTATAGCCCGTTCACGGGTCCGTGTAAGGGTCCATGTACGTGTGTGTGTGCCTCGTACGTGGTTTTGCCCAGTTTTCCGTGGCGCGCGTCCGGTTCC